>NC_092823.1:205000-257500 GCF_023375885.2 Dermacentor andersoni
CCTCTGTAGGCGAAAGTGGTGGCCTGCGCGGTATACATGTCCCTGATACTGTCCAAGTATGCAGTATGGCAGCCGCCTTCCTCCAGAGCCGTAAAGAGTGCGTGGTGACTGATTGAATCAAATGCCTTTCGAAGATCGAGAGAAGCAGCGAAGAGGGGCCTGTGAAATTTCTTGGCATGCTTCATCACACCCTGTAAGATGAGAAGATTAGATTGTGCGGCCCTGTCTGGTGAAAAACCACTTTGCAGTTTATTAAAGTTATAGGAATCCTGCAATCTTAAGAGAATTAGTCTGGAAAAGGTCCGAACAATTACCGACGAAATTGTTATCGGACGAAGCTCAGCGGCAGAGGCTGCATTACAAGTTTTGGGAATGAAAATTGTTCGAGAAAGCCGGAAATCATCCGGCAGACGTCGGAAGCATAGAAAATTATTAAAAATTATTGTCCAAATAGCATTCGGAATTTTTTTCATTTCCCGGACGGTTAGGCCATCCGGTCCTGGTGCAGTGCCTGTGGCCATGTTCTTAAGTACTGTCTGGATTTCGTCCTCTGAAAAGAGGTTGGCCTCATGAGGCAAGGAATGCTCTGCTATACCAACGTTATCTACAGGAATAGATTCTGTTCCCAGGATGTCGTCAAAGATGCTGTGGACGTCACTCAGTTCAATTACCCCTAACTCCCCCTGCTGACATATTAATTCCTCTAAAAGAACTTTCGGTCCAAGGCTGTATAAGCGCTGATGCTCTTTATATTGTCGCCGTTTGAAATCTCTAGCCTTTTCGTTTTTATGTCTAGTCAAGCGGATTTTGGCGTGCTTCGCCTGCTTCGACTTGCGTGGTTTTATTCCAAAGTGATTATAAATAATGGCTAGATCCGGCATTGTTATGGGAGTGGTACATATGTTTTCTGCCAATCCTGGAAAATTAATGTTATAGTCTAACAGGATCTGAGTGACGTCCTCCATATTCAATGAGTCTATCGTGGGGGGCATTTCATCATCATGGTTTTCCTCGAGGGGCAAAGGGCTAGGCTCATTGTTGTCGTGACTCTGGCACAGCTCAGACTCTGTGGCGAGAATCTCTCGATACCGGGTGCTCTTCCGGAGACCTTTAATTGCGTCCAGCGATCTATATGGATAGATCGCAGCTAACTGTTGATTTACGTATTTTCCACCGGGGGGAAGGGACAGCTCGGCTCTGGCTAGAATACGGACCTGCGGTGTCGTCCACCTACAGTAGGAGCTTACAGCCGGTACCGCTGCCGACCTTGCCCTACCCTGCCCGTTCGAGCCCGGATTCAAAGGTGAACCTGCATCTGACCCGGGCGACTGAATTATATTTAAGTTATAAGATGAGTTATCATTATTCAAACTAGGATTACTTGCTTTAGAGGTTGTAGGAGCCGGTGACGTAGGGCCGCATCCATCCTGGGAGGAGAGCCCATCGTTGGGAATAGAAGCAGATACTGACCCTAGGCCATGCTCGTGGAATGAAGTGTCGTTTCTATCCCTCTCCTTAGGCAGTGCCCCATTCCTGAGACCATCATTTCGGCCGGCTTGTGAGGTCAGAGGGTGGGGAGCGGGCGTACTCAGCTGAGCCGGGTCCTCATCGAGCCCCCCTCCGGCCAGAGTGGGCGAGAGATGCCCAGCAGCGCTGTCCCCGGCTAGCTGGCACGCCCGTTCGTCGTCTGCATGGCTTTGCGGTATTTCGGAGGAATACTCGGCCAGAAGCCCCTGGGCCGCTCCAGCGAACTCTAGGTCGCGAGCCTCTTCATTGTTTGCGCACCCTGGGGGCACACCGGCATCGCCGGCAGGGGGCAATGGTTGTGGGACATTGTCTCCACTTGGCCCAGGGGCCGACGACGACATGTCCCCACTAGAGGTAGAGGATAGAGAAATTGACAAGTCCACAGGGATGTCTGACTTCTTATGTGCATTTGCTCCCACTGAAAGATTGTAGCCCCGCCTCCCCGGCTCGCCACGCAAAGGGATTTTAATTCTTTCTGATTCTGGAATGCTGGATTCAAATTGCAAAAATTCTGTCGACCGAATCAAGCATGCCACGTCCGCTGCCGAACGAGCCGGTAGGTTAAAACTTAATTGGTAGGCGCTGGCAAGCGAACCCATCTGTGCCCTAGAGGCGACAACAGCACGCATCTCCCGCTCAGTCCAGGCCGACTGATCTCCCCCAACCGGAGTCCCTCTCCCCAAATTATCCCTAGGTTTATTTTGGCCACCGACTTTTTGAGCCCCGCTACCCCTGTCCCTCGAGCTTCCCGAAGTCGTGTGCCCGGAGTTTGACGAAGTGTTTTTATGCTGAGATAATCTACTGATGCTGTGGTTTCCCCCAGACGAGGGCTGCGAAGAATTTTTTTTACGACATTTGGAAAAGTGGGCGGATGCCGACTGTGAGGTTTTGTAGCTGAATGTATTACAACTGCTGCATTGCCAAATTATAGATAGCCCGTGCTTAATGAAGACATGCTCCTCAACTTTAAATCTTGAGGAAAATTGCGCAGAGCATTTAGGACAAATATTGCGGGAAGGTGGATAACTAAGTGTAAGTTCCTTATTTTTTGTTTTAGCCTGTGAAGAAGCATCCTTCATCTCTGCCGAATCGACTTGCGATTTGCTCTGGCTTACCATACTTTCCGCACTTGAACTTGTATCGGTTAGGGAGGATTCTTTATTCTGAGAGCAATAACTATAATGAGCAGCAACTGAACGTGATGACCCCTGGAAAGTACATAGGCTGCATTGCCATTTAATGATTAATCCATGAATACCTGTGTAGTGCCTCTCCAGTGGTGCCATTCTGCGTTCGTTAAAGTGGCGTAGGTGGCAGTCCAAATGGGAAAGGGGGTATATTAGTATGTGGACGTTAGAGGCCATTTTAACTGTTAAAGTAGAAAAGTGAAAACAACGTAAGCCCAGCGCTCCATATCCGCCCCCGATTAGTGGGTTATAAGTTAAACGTGGAGGCGGAGAAGAAGAAATATGCATTACTGGGAAAAAAAGCAAGGGACAGGACAAGTGATCAAAAAAAAAAAAAAAGGGGGGGGGGGTTGTAAGTGGGGATCGAACCTGTAAACTCAAGGTGTAACGGGGAAATGGTAGCCTAGTTAGTTGAAGCGATACGTCGGTAGCACCTTCAAATTGCTTTTTCTTTTATCTGGGGATGTTTCAAACGAAACTGCGAACGTCAGGTTGTCCGGAATGTCGACTTTTTGCTGATCGCGAGGGGTCGCAAGCCATACTTTGCAGCAAAGGGTATAGCAAGGCAGGAATTCGGACCATTAAAGTGAGAAAGTAGCGCCACGTCTCGCCCTAAGCGAGCACTACGACACCTTCTGGTGTGGCTTTGGCGTCCTTCAGACACCAGGTAGCGCTCTTTACACACTAACAGTCAAATTGAAAATTACGAGGAAGTGTAAAGCAGAAGAATTGTTACACAGCAACATGGCGACTCGGCAGAAAACGTTCAAGAACATATGAACGCATGAATGCCCGCCACCGAGCCGCCAGTGCTGTGTTTATTTAATGCAGTCGCATACTTTATGCGCTTAGCGCAACTGGACGCAGATCCTGAATCCTGTAAAATTAAAGCTGCCACGAGCCATAGAAAGCAGATGCCTTAGCATTCTGACGGGATGTGAGTTGCCTTGAATTAAAATTATTTGTTTAAACTTATTTGGAAACCTTGAACAAACGACACGGCTGAGAAAAAAAAAAAGAACAGCCGGTCAACAGGAATTAATCAAAGTTGTTTAACCCATAACTATATTACCAAAAAAAAAAAAAGAAAGAAAAAGTGCTGTCTCTCACGACATCGGGAGCGGATACCAGGCCCTGGGCATGACCAGCAGGCTTCAGCCGCACATCGGTGCAGACGACTCCGGCGTGTGGCAAAACACAGTAGACTGAGACTGCCACCGCAAATGTCTGGCTTATGTATGCCCCCTAGCTCCGCCCCACGACGCGTCAGTGCACGCGAATTCTATGCCCTGATATCTTAAAAAAAAGGAAAACTGATAAGGGCAAGGTTAAGCTGTAATTATTTTATGCAAGTAGCCATTGCGAGGCGGTTTGAGGAAAACGGGCCTGTTTAAACGTAGCCAGAAATGGGCGATAAGTGACATGAAAGAAAAGAAATGATTTTAGGCTACGTGTAAGAGGCAACTGTGCATGACTGTTTAGTTCTTATTATCCCCCCCTATTGTTTTTTTTTTTTTTTTTTCCTTTTTGCTCTAATAGCAGTGGCAGCAGAAGCATTTTAACCAAGTGTTCAGCACCTTAAGGGAAAAAAGAACTAACAAATAACAAAAAACAGAAAAAAAAAAACAGAAGGCGCGAGGGGTCGCAAGCCATACTTTGCAGCAAAGGGTATAGCAAGGCAGGAATTCGGACCATTAAAGTGAGAAAGTAGCGCCACGTCTCGCCCTAAGCGAGCACTACGACACCTTCTGGTGTGGCTTTGGCGTCCTTCAGACACCAGGTAGCGCTCTTTACACACTAACAGTCAAATTGAAAATTACGAGGAAGTGTAAAGCAGAAGAATTGTTACACAGCAACATGGCGACTCGGCAGAAAACGTTCAAGAACATATGAACGCATGAATGCCCGCCACCGAGCCGCCAGTGCTGTGTTTATTTAATGCAGTCGCATACTTTATGCGCTTAGCGCAACTGGACGCAGATCCTGAATCCTGTAAAATTAAAGCTGCCACGAGCCATAGAAAGCAGATGCCTTAGCATTCTGACGGGATGTGAGTTGCCTTGAATTAAAATTATTTGTTTAAACTTATTTGGAAACCTTGAACAAACGACACGGCTGAGAAAAAAAAAAAGAACAGCCGGTCAACAGGAATTAATCAAAGTTGTTTAACCCATAACTATATTACCAAAAAAAAAAAAGAAAGAAAAAGTGCTGTCTCTCACGACATCGGGAGCGGATACCAGGCCCTGGGCATGACCAGCAGGCTTCAGCCGCACATCGGTGCAGACGACTCCGGCGTGTGGCAAAACACAGTAGACTGAGACTGCCACCGCAAATGTCTGGCTTATGTATGCCCCCTAGCTCCGCCCCACGACGCGTCAGTGCACGCGAATTCTATGCCCTGATATCTTAAAAAAAAGGAAAACTGATAAGGGCAAGGTTAAGCTGTAATTATTTTATGCAAGTAGCCATTGCGAGGCGGTTTGAGGAAAACGGGCCTGTTTAAACGTAGCCAGAAATGGGCGATAAGTGACATGAAAGAAAAGAAATGATTTTAGGCTACGTGTAAGAGGCAACTGTGCATGACTGTTTAGTTCTTATTATCCCCCCCTATTGTTTTTTTTTTTTTTTTCCTTTTTGCTCTAATAGCAGTGGCAGCAGAAGCATTTTAACCAAGTGTTCAGCACCTTAAGGGAAAAAAGAACTAACAAATAACAAAAAACAGAAAAAAAAAAACAGAAGGCGCGAGGGGTCGCAAGCCATACTTTGCAGCAAAGGGTATAGCAAGGCAGGAATTCGGACCATTAAAGTGAGAAAGTAGCGCCACGTCTCGCCCTAAGCGAGCACTACGACACCTTCTGGTGTGGCTTTGGCGTCCTTCAGACACCAGGTAGCGCTCTTTACACACTAACAGTCAAATTGAAAATTACGAGGAAGTGTAAAGCAGAAGAATTGTTACACAGCAACATGGCGACTCGGCAGAAAACGTTCAAGAACATATGAACGCATGAATGCCCGCCACCGAGCCGCCAGTGCTGTGTTTATTTAATGCAGTCGCATACTTTATGCGCTTAGCGCAACTGGACGCAGATCCTGAATCCTGTAAAATTAAAGCTGCCACGAGCCATAGAAAGCAGATGCCTTAGCATTCTGACGGGATGTGAGTTGCCTTGAATTAAAATTATTTGTTTAAACTTATTTGGAAACCTTGAACAAACGACACGGCTGAGAAAAAAAAAAAGAACAGCCGGTCAACAGGAATTAATCAAAGTTGTTTAACCCATAACTATATTACCAAAAAAAAAAAAAGAAAGAAAAAGTGCTGTCTCTCACGACATCGGGAGCGGATACCAGGCCCTGGGCATGACCAGCAGGCTTCAGCCGCACATCGGTGCAGACGACTCCGGCGTGTGGCAAAACACAGTAGACTGAGACTGCCACCGCAAATGTCTGGCTTATGTATGCCCCCTAGCTCCGCCCCACGACGCGTCAGTGCACGCGAATTCTATGCCCTGATATCTTAAAAAAAAGGAAAACTGATAAGGGCAAGGTTAAGCTGTAATTATTTTATGCAAGTAGCCATTGCGAGGCGGTTTGAGGAAAACGGGCCTGTTTAAACGTAGCCAGAAATGGGCGATAAGTGACATGAAAGAAAAGAAATGATTTTAGGCTACGTGTAAGAGGCAACTGTGCATGACTGTTTAGTTCTTATTATCCCCCCCTATTGTTTTTTTTTTTTTTTTCCTTTTTGCTCTAATAGCAGTGGCAGCAGAAGCATTTTAACCAAGTGTTCAGCACCTTAAGGGAAAAAAGAACTAACAAATAACAAAAAACAGAAAAAAAAAAACAGAAGGCGCGAGGGGTCGCAAGCCATACTTTGCAGCAAAGGGTATAGCAAGGCAGGAATTCGGACCATTAAAGTGAGAAAGTAGCGCCACGTCTCGCCCTAAGCGAGCACTACGACACCTTCTGGTGTGGCTTTGGCGTCCTTCAGACACCAGGTAGCGCTCTTTACACACTAACAGTCAAATTGAAAATTACGAGGAAGTGTAAAGCAGAAGAATTGTTACACAGCAACATGGCGACTCGGCAGAAAACGTTCAAGAACATATGAACGCATGAATGCCCGCCACCGAGCCGCCAGTGCTGTGTTTATTTAATGCAGTCGCATACTTTATGCGCTTAGCGCAACTGGACGCAGATCCTGAATCCTGTAAAATTAAAGCTGCCACGAGCCATAGAAAGCAGATGCCTTAGCATTCTGACGGGATGTGAGTTGCCTTGAATTAAAATTATTTGTTTAAACTTATTTGGAAACCTTGAACAAACGACACGGCTGAGAAAAAAAAAAAGAACAGCCGGTCAACAGGAATTAATCAAAGTTGTTTAACCCATAACTATATTACCAAAAAAAAAAAAAGAAAGAAAAAGTGCTGTCTCTCACGACATCGGGAGCGGATACCAGGCCCTGGGCATGACCAGCAGGCTTCAGCCGCACATCGGTGCAGACGACTCCGGCGTGTGGCAAAACACAGTAGACTGAGACTGCCACCGCAAATGTCTGGCTTATGTATGCCCCCTAGCTCCGCCCCACGACGCGTCAGTGCACGCGAATTCTATGCCCTGATATCTTAAAAAAAAGGAAAACTGATAAGGGCAAGGTTAAGCTGTAATTATTTTATGCAAGTAGCCATTGCGAGGCGGTTTGAGGAAAACGGGCCTGTTTAAACGTAGCCAGAAATGGGCGATAAGTGACATGAAAGAAAAGAAATGATTTTAGGCTACGTGTAAGAGGCAACTGTGCATGACTGTTTAGTTCTTATTATCCCCCCCTATTGTTTTTTTTTTTTTTTTTTCCTTTTTGCTCTAATAGCAGTGGCAGCAGAAGCATTTTAACCAAGTGTTCAGCACCTTAAGGGAAAAAAGAACTAACAAATAACAAAAAACAGAAAAAAAAAAACAGAAGGCGCGAGGGGTCGCAAGCCATACTTTGCAGCAAAGGGTATAGCAAGGCAGGAATTCGGACCATTAAAGTGAGAAAGTAGCGCCACGTCTCGCCCTAAGCGAGCACTACGACACCTTCTGGTGTGGCTTTGGCGTCCTTCAGACACCAGGTAGCGCTCTTTACACACTAACAGTCAAATTGAAAATTACGAGGAAGTGTAAAGCAGAAGAATTGTTACACAGCAACATGGCGACTCGGCAGAAAACGTTCAAGAACATATGAACGCATGAATGCCCGCCACCGAGCCGCCAGTGCTGTGTTTATTTAATGCAGTCGCATACTTTATGCGCTTAGCGCAACTGGACGCAGATCCTGAATCCTGTAAAATTAAAGCTGCCACGAGCCATAGAAAGCAGATGCCTTAGCATTCTGACGGGATGTGAGTTGCCTTGAATTAAAATTATTTGTTTAAACTTATTTGGAAACCTTGAACAAACGACACGGCTGAGAAAAAAAAAAAGAACAGCCGGTCAACAGGAATTAATCAAAGTTGTTTAACCCATAACTATATTACCAAAAAAAAAAAAGAAAGAAAAAGTGCTGTCTCTCACGACATCGGGAGCGGATACCAGGCCCTGGGCATGACCAGCAGGCTTCAGCCGCACATCGGTGCAGACGACTCCGGCGTGTGGCAAAACACAGTAGACTGAGACTGCCACCGCAAATGTCTGGCTTATGTATGCCCCCTAGCTCCGCCCCACGACGCGTCAGTGCACGCGAATTCTATGCCCTGATATCTTAAAAAAAAGGAAAACTGATAAGGGCAAGGTTAAGCTGTAATTATTTTATGCAAGTAGCCATTGCGAGGCGGTTTGAGGAAAACGGGCCTGTTTAAACGTAGCCAGAAATGGGCGATAAGTGACATGAAAGAAAAGAAATGATTTTAGGCTACGTGTAAGAGGCAACTGTGCATGACTGTTTAGTTCTTATTATCCCCCCCTATTGTTTTTTTTTTTTTTTTCCTTTTTGCTCTAATAGCAGTGGCAGCAGAAGCATTTTAACCAAGTGTTCAGCACCTTAAGGGAAAAAAGAACTAACAAATAACAAAAAACAGAAAAAAAAAAACAGAAGGCGCGAGGGGTCGCAAGCCATACTTTGCAGCAAAGGGTATAGCAAGGCAGGAATTCGGACCATTAAAGTGAGAAAGTAGCGCCACGTCTCGCCCTAAGCGAGCACTACGACACCTTCTGGTGTGGCTTTGGCGTCCTTCAGACACCAGGTAGCGCTCTTTACACACTAACAGTCAAATTGAAAATTACGAGGAAGTGTAAAGCAGAAGAATTGTTACACAGCAACATGGCGACTCGGCAGAAAACGTTCAAGAACATATGAACGCATGAATGCCCGCCACCGAGCCGCCAGTGCTGTGTTTATTTAATGCAGTCGCATACTTTATGCGCTTAGCGCAACTGGACGCAGATCCTGAATCCTGTAAAATTAAAGCTGCCACGAGCCATAGAAAGCAGATGCCTTAGCATTCTGACGGGATGTGAGTTGCCTTGAATTAAAATTATTTGTTTAAACTTATTTGGAAACCTTGAACAAACGACACGGCTGAGAAAAAAAAAAAAAGAACAGCCGGTCAACAGGAATTAATCAAAGTTGTTTAACCCATAACTATATTACCAAAAAAAAAAAAGAAAGTAAAAGTGCTGTCTCTCACGACATCGGGAGCGGATACCAGGCCCTGGGCATGACCAGCAGGCTTCAGCCGCACATCGGTGCAGACGACTCCGGCGTGTGGCAAAACACAGTAGACTGAGACTGCCACCGCAAATGTCTGGCTTATGTATGCCCCCTAGCTCCGCCCCACGACGCGTCAGTGCACGCGAATTCTATGCCCTGATATCTTAAAAAAAAGGAAAACTGATAAGGGCAAGGTTAAGCTGTAATTATTTTATGCAAGTAGCCATTGCGAGGCGGTTTGAGGAAAACGGGCCTGTTTAAACGTAGCCAGAAATGGGCGATAAGTGACATGAAAGAAAAGAAATGATTTTAGGCTACGTGTAAGAGGCAACTGTGCATGACTGTTTAGTTCTTATTATCCCCCCCTATTGTTTTTTTTTTTTTTTCCTTTTTGCTCTAATAGCAGTGGCAGCAGAAGCATTTTAACCAAGTGTTCAGCACCTTAAGGGAAAAAAGAACTAACAAATAACAAAAAACAGAAAAAAAAAAACAGAAGGCGCGAGGGGTCGCAAGCCATACTTTGCAGCAAAGGGTATAGCAAGGCAGGAATTCGGACCATTAAAGTGAGAAAGTAGCGCCACGTCTCGCCCTAAGCGAGCACTACGACACCTTCTGGTGTGGCTTTGGCGTCCTTCAGACACCAGGTAGCGCTCTTTACACACTAACAGTCAAATTGAAAATTACGAGGAAGTGTAAAGCAGAAGAATTGTTAGACAGCAACATGGCGACTCGGCAGAAAACGTTCAAGAACATATGAACGCATGAATGCCCGCCACCGAGCCGCCAGTGCTGTGTTTATTTAATGCAGTCGCATACTTTATGCGCTTAGCGCAACTGGACGCAGATCCTGAATCCTGTAAAATTAAAGCTGCCACGAGCCATAGAAAGCAGATGCCTTAGCATTCTGACGGGATGTGAGTTGCCTTGAATTAAAATTATTTGTTTAAACTTATTTGGAAACCTTGAACAAACGACACGGCTGAGAAAAAAAAAAAGAACAGCCGGTCAACAGGAATTAATCAAAGTTGTTTAACCCATAACTATATTACCAAAAAAAAAAAAGAAAGAAAAAGTGCTGTCTCTCACGACATCGGGAGCGGATACCAGGCCCTGGGCATGACCAGCAGGCTTCAGCCGCACATCGGTGCAGACGACTGCGGCGTGTGGCAAAACACAGTAGACTGAGACTGCCACCGCAAATGTCTGGCTTATGTATGCCCCCTAGCTCCGCCCCACGACGCGTCAGTGCACGCGAATTCTATGCCCTGATATCTTAAAAAAAAGGAAAACTGATAAGGGCAAGGTTAAGCTGTAATTATTTTATGCAAGTAGCCATTGCGAGGCGGTTTGAGGAAAACGGGCCTGTTTAAACGTAGCCAGAAATGGGCGATAAGTGACATGAAAGAAAAGAAATGATTTTAGGCTACGTGTAAGAGGCAACTGTGCATGACTGTTTAGTTCTTATTATCCCCCCCTATTGTTTTTTTTTTTTTTTTTTTCCTTTTTGCTCTAATAGCAGTGGCAGCAGAAGCATTTTAACCAAGTGTTCAGCACCTTAAGGGAAAAAAGAACTAACAAATAACAAAAAACAGAAAAAAAAAAACAGAAGGCGCGAGGGGTCGCAAGCCATACTTTGCAGCAAAGGGTATAGCAAGGCAGGAATTCGGACCATTAAAGTGAGAAAGTAGCGCCACGTCTCGCCCTAAGCGAGCACTACGACACCTTCTGGTGTGGCTTTGGCGTCCTTCAGACACCAGGTAGCGCTCTTTACACACTAACAGTCAAATTGAAAATTACGAGGAAGTGTAAAGCAGAAGAATTGTTACACAGCAACATGGCGACTCGGCAGAAAACGTTCAAGAACATATGAACGCATGAATGCCCGCCACCGAGCCGCCAGTGCTGTGTTTATTTAATGCAGTCGCATACTTTATGCGCTTAGCGCAACTGGACGCAGATCCTGAATCCTGTAAAATTAAAGCTGCCACGAGCCATAGAAAGCAGATGCCTTAGCATTCTGACGGGATGTGAGTTGCCTTGAATTAAAATTATTTGTTTAAACTTATTTGGAAACCTTGAACAAACGACACGGCTGAGAAAAAAAAAAAGAACAGCCGGTCAACAGGAATTAATCAAAGTTGTTTAACCCATAACTATATTACCAAAAAAAAAAAAGAAAGAAAAAGTGCTGTCTCTCACGACATCGGGAGCGGATACCAGGCCCTGGGCATGACCAGCAGGCTTCAGCCGCACATCGGTGCAGACGACTCCGGCGTGTGGCAAAACACAGTAGACTGAGACTGCCACCGCAAATGTCTGGCTTATGTATGCCCCCTAGCTCCGCCCCACGACGCGTCAGTGCACGCGAATTCTATGCCCTGATATCTTAAAAAAAAGGAAAACTGATAAGGGCAAGGTTAAGCTGTAATTATTTTATGCAAGTAGCCATTGCGAGGCGGTTTGAGGAAAACGGGCCTGTTTAAACGTAGCCAGAAATGGGCGATAAGTGACATGAAAGAAAAGAAATGATTTTAGGCTACGTGTAAGAGGCAACTGTGCATGACTGTTTAGTTCTTATTATCCCCCCCTATTGTTTTTTTTTTTTTTTTCCTTTTTGCTCTAATAGCAGTGGCAGCAGAAGCATTTTAACCAAGTGTTCAGCACCTTAAGGGAAAAAAGAACTAACAAATAACAAAAAACAGAAAAAAAAAAACAGAAGGCGCGAGGGGTCGCAAGCCATACTTTGCAGCAAAGGGTATAGCAAGGCAGGAATTCGGACCATTAAAGTGAGAAAGTAGCGCCACGTCTCGCCCTAAGCGAGCACTACGACACCTTCTGGTGTGGCTTTGGCGTCCTTCAGACACCAGGTAGCGCTCTTTACACACTAACAGTCAAATTGAAAATTACGAGGAAGTGTAAAGCAGAAGAATTGTTACACAGCAACATGGCGACTCGGCAGAAAACGTTCAAGAACATATGAACGCATGAATGCCCGCCACCGAGCCGCCAGTGCTGTGTTTATTTAATGCAGTCGCATACTTTATGCGCTTAGCGCAACTGGACGCAGATCCTGAATCCTGTAAAATTAAAGCTGCCACGAGCCATAGAAAGCAGATGCCTTAGCATTCTGACGGGATGTGAGTTGCCTTGAATTAAAATTATTTGTTTAAACTTATTTGGAAACCTTGAACAAACGACACGGCTGAGAAAAAAAAAAAAAGAACAGCCGGTCAACAGGAATTAATCAAAGTTGTTTAACCCATAACTATATTACCAAAAAAAAAAAAGAAAGTAAAAGTGCTGTCTCTCACGACATCGGGAGCGGATACCAGGCCCTGGGCATGACCAGCAGGCTTCAGCCGCACATCGGTGCAGACGACTCCGGCGTGTGGCAAAACACAGTAGACTGAGACTGCCACCGCAAATGTCTGGCTTATGTATGCCCCCTAGCTCCGCCCCACGACGCGTCAGTGCACGCGAATTCTATGCCCTGATATCTTAAAAAAAAGGAAAACTGATAAGGGCAAGGTTAAGCTGTAATTATTTTATGCAAGTAGCCATTGCGAGGCGGTTTGAGGAAAACGGGCCTGTTTAAACGTAGCCAGAAATGGGCGATAAGTGACATGAAAGAAAAGAAATGATTTTAGGCTACGTGTAAGAGGCAACTGTGCATGACTGTTTAGTTCTTATTATCCCCCCCTATTGTTTTTTTTTTTTTTTCCTTTTTGCTCTAATAGCAGTGGCAGCAGAAGCATTTTAACCAAGTGTTCAGCACCTTAAGGGAAAAAAGAACTAACAAATAACAAAAAACAGAAAAAAAAAAACAGAAGGCGCGAGGGGTCGCAAGCCATACTTTGCAGCAAAGGGTATAGCAAGGCAGGAATTCGGACCATTAAAGTGAGAAAGTAGCGCCACGTCTCGCCCTAAGCGAGCACTACGACACCTTCTGGTGTGGCTTTGGCGTCCTTCAGACACCAGGTAGCGCTCTTTACACACTAACAGTCAAATTGAAAATTACGAGGAAGTGTAAAGCAGAAGAATTGTTAGACAGCAACATGGCGACTCGGCAGAAAACGTTCAAGAACATATGAACGCATGAATGCCCGCCACCGAGCCGCCAGTGCTGTGTTTATTTAATGCAGTCGCATACTTTATGCGCTTAGCGCAACTGGACGCAGATCCTGAATCCTGTAAAATTAAAGCTGCCACGAGCCATAGAAAGCAGATGCCTTAGCATTCTGACGGGATGTGAGTTGCCTTGAATTAAAATTATTTGTTTAAACTTATTTGGAAACCTTGAACAAACGACACGGCTGAGAAAAAAAAAAAGAACAGCCGGTCAACAGGAATTAATCAAAGTTGTTTAACCCATAACTATATTACCAAAAAAAAAAAAGAAAGAAAAAGTGCTGTCTCTCACGACATCGGGAGCGGATACCAGGCCCTGGGCATGACCAGCAGGCTTCAGCCGCACATCGGTGCAGACGACTGCGGCGTGTGGCAAAACACAGTAGACTGAGACTGCCACCGCAAATGTCTGGCTTATGTATGCCCCCTAGCTCCGCCCCACGACGCGTCAGTGCACGCGAATTCTATGCCCTGATATCTTAAAAAAAAGGAAAACTGATAAGGGCAAGGTTAAGCTGTAATTATTTTATGCAAGTAGCCATTGCGAGGCGGTTTGAGGAAAACGGGCCTGTTTAAACGTAGCCAGAAATGGGCGATAAGTGACATGAAAGAAAAGAAATGATTTTAGGCTACGTGTAAGAGGCAACTGTGCATGACTGTTTAGTTCTTATTATCCCCCCCTATTGTTTTTTTTTTTTTTTTTTCCTTTTTGCTCTAATAGCAGTGGCAGCAGAAGCATTTTAACCAAGTGTTCAGCACCTTAAGGGAAAAAAGAACTAACAAATAACAAAAAACAGAAAAAAAAAAACAGAAGGCGCGAGGGGTCGCAAGCCATACTTTGCAGCAAAGGGTATAGCAAGGCAGGAATTCGGACCATTAAAGTGAGAAAGTAGCGCCACGTCTCGCCCTAAGCGAGCACTACGACACCTTCTGGTGTGGCTTTGGCGTCCTTCAGACACCAGGTAGCGCTCTTTACACACTAACAGTCAAATTGAAAATTACGAGGAAGTGTAAAGCAGAAGAATTGTTACACAGCAACATGGCGACTCGGCAGAAAACGTTCAAGAACATATGAACGCATGAATGCCCGCCACCGAGCCGCCAGTGCTGTGTTTATTTAATGCAGTCGCATACTTTATGCGCTTAGCGCAACTGGACGCAGATCCTGAATCCTGTAAAATTAAAGCTGCCACGAGCCATAGAAAGCAGATGCCTTAGCATTCTGACGGGATGTGAGTTGCCTTGAATTAAAATTATTTGTTTAAACTTATTTGGAAACCTTGAACAAACGACACGGCTGAGAAAAAAAAAAAGAACAGCCGGTCAACAGGAATTAATCAAAGTTGTTTAACCCATAACTATATTACCAAAAAAAAAAAAGAAAGAAAAAGTGCTGTCTCTCACGACATCGGGAGCGGATACCAGGCCCTGGGCATGACCAGCAGGCTTCAGCCGCACATCGGTGCAGACGACTCCGGCGTGTGGCAAAACACAGTAGACTGAGACTGCCACCGCAAATGTCTGGCTTATGTATGCCCCCTAGCTCCGCCCCACGACGCGTCAGTGCACGCGAATTCTATGCCCTGATATCTTAAAAAAAAGGAAAACTGATAAGGGCAAGGTTAAGCTGTAATTATTTTATGCAAGTAGCCATTGCGAGGCGGTTTGAGGAAAACGGGCCTGTTTAAACGTAGCCAGAAATGGGCGATAAGTGACATGAAAGAAAAGAAATGATTTTAGGCTACGTGTAAGAGGCAACTGTGCATGACTGTTTAGTTCTTATTATCCCCCCCTATTGTTTTTTTTTTTTTTTTCCTTTTTGCTCTAATAGCAGTGGCAGCAGAAGCATTTTAACCAAGTGTTCAGCACCTTAAGGGAAAAAAGAACTAACAAATAACAAAAAACAGAAAAAAAAAACAGAAGGCGCGAGGGGTCGCAAGCCATACTTTGCAGCAAAGGGTATAGCAAGGCAGGAATTCGGACCATTAAAGTGAGAAAGTAGCGCCACGTCTCGCCCTAAGCGAGCACTACGACACCTTCTGGTGTGGCTTTGGCGTCCTTCAGACACCAGGTAGCGCTCTTTACACACTAACAGTCAAATTGAAAATTACGAGGAAGTGTAAAGCAGAAGAATTGTTACACAGCAACATGGCGACTCGGCAGAAAACGTTCAAGAACATATGAACGCATGAATGCCCGCCACCGAGCCGCCAGTGCTGTGTTTATTTAATGCAGTCGCATACTTTATGCGCTTAGCGCAACTGGACGCAGATCCTGAATCCTGTAAAATTAAAGCTGCCACGAGCCATAGAAAGCAGATGCCTTAGCATTCTGACGGGATGTGAGTTGCCTTGAATTAAAATTATTTGTTTAAACTTATTTGGAAACCTTGAACAAACGACACGGCTGAGAAAAAAAAAAAGAACAGCCGGTCAACAGGAATTAATCAAAGTTGTTTAACCCATAACTATATTACCAAAAAAAAAAAAGAAAGAAAAAGTGCTGTCTCTCACGACATCGGGAGCGGATACCAGGCCCTGGGCATGACCAGCAGGCTTCAGCCGCACATCGGTGCAGACGACTCCGGCGTGTGGCAAAACACAGTAGACTGAGACTGCCACCGCAAATGTCTGGCTTATGTATGCCCCCTAGCTCCGCCCCACGACGCGTCAGTGCACGCGAATTCTATGCCCTGATATCTTAAAAAAAAGGAAAACTGATAAGGGCAAGGTTAAGCTGTAATTATTTTATGCAAGTAGCCATTGCGAGGCGGTTTGAGGAAAACGGGCCTGTTTAAACGTAGCCAGAAATGGGCGATAAGTGACATGAAAGAAAAGAAATGATTTTAGGCTACGTGTAAGAGGCAACTGTGCATGACTGTTTAGTTCTTATTATCCCCCCCTATTGTTTTTTTTTTTTTTTTCCTTTTTGCTCTAATAGCAGTGGCAGCAGAAGCATTTTAACCAAGTGTTCAGCACCTTAAGGGAAAAAAGAACTAACAAATAACAAAAAACAGAAAAAAAAAACAGAAGGCGCGAGGGGTCGCAAGCCATACTTTGCAGCAAAGGGTATAGCAAGGCAGGAATTCGGACCATTAAAGTGAGAAAGTAGCGCCACGTCTCGCCCTAAGCGAGCACTACGACACCTTCTGGTGTGGCTTTGGCGTCCTTCAGACACCAGGTAGCGCTCTTTACACACTAACAGTCAAATTGAAAATTACGAGGAAGTGTAAAGCAGAAGAATTGTTACACAGCAACATGGCGACTCGGCAGAAAACGTTCAAGAACATATGAACGCATGAATGCCCGCCACCGAGCCGCCAGTGCTGTGTTTATTTAATGCAGTCGCATACTTTATGCGCTTAGCGCAACTGGACGCAGATCCTGAATCCTGTAAAATTAAAGCTGCCACGAGCCATAGAAAGCAGATGCCTTAGCATTCTGACGGGATGTGAGTTGCCTTGAATTAAAATTATTTGTTTAAACTTATTTGGAAACCTTGAACAAACGACACGGCTGAGAAAAAAAAAAAGAACAGCCGGTCAACAGGAATTAATCAAAGTTGTTTAACCCATAACTATATTACCAAAAAAAAAAAAGAAAGAAAAAGTGCTGTCTCTCACGACATCGGGAGCGGATACCAGGCCCTGGGCATGACCAGCAGGCTTCAGCCGCACATCGGTGCAGACGACTCCGGCGTGTGGCAAAACACAGTAGACTGAGACTGCCACCGCAAATGTCTGGCTTATGTATGCCCCCTAGCTCCGCCCCACGACGCGTCAGTGCACGCGAATTCTATGCCCTGATATCTTAAAAAAAAGGAAAACTGATAAGGGCAAGGTTAAGCTGTAATTATTTTATGCAAGTAGCCATTGCGAGGCGGTTTGAGGAAAACGGGCCTGTTTAAACGTAGCCAGAAATGGGCGATAAGTGACATGAAAGAAAAGAAATGATTTTAGGCTACGTGTAAGAGGCAACTGTGCATGACTGTTTAGTTCTTATTATCCCCCCCTATTGTTTTTTTTTTTTTTTTCCTTTTTGCTCTAATAGCAGTGGCAGCAGAAGCATTTTAACCAAGTGTTCAGCACCTTAAGGGAAAAAAGAACTAACAAATAACAAAAAACAGAAAAAAAAAAACAGAAGGCGCGAGGGGTCGCAAGCCATACTTTGCAGCAAAGGGTATAGCAAGGCAGGAATTCGGACCATTAAAGTGAGAAAGTAGCGCCACGTCTCGCCCTAAGCGAGCACTACGACACCTTCTGGTGTGGCTTTGGCGTCCTTCAGACACCAGGTAGCGCTCTTTACACACTAACAGTCAAATTGAAAATTACGAGGAAGTGTAAAGCAGAAGAATTGTTACACAGCAACATGGCGACTCGGCAGAAAACGTTCAAGAACATATGAACGCATGAATGCCCGCCACCGAGCCGCCAGTGCTGTGTTTATTTAATGCAGTCGCATACTTTATGCGCTTAGCGCAACTGGACGCAGATCCTGAATCCTGTAAAATTAAAGCTGCCACGAGCCATAGAAAGCAGATGCCTTAGCATTCTGACGGGATGTGAGTTGCCTTGAATTAAAATTATTTGTTTAAACTTATTTGGAAACCTTGAACAAACGACACGGCTGAGAAAAAAAAAAAAAGAACAGCCGGTCAACAGGAATTAATCAAAGTTGTTTAACCCATAACTATATTACCAAAAAAAAAAAAGAAAGTAAAAGTGCTGTCTCTCACGACATCGGGAGCGGATACCAGGCCCTGGGCATGACCAGCAGGCTTCAGCCGCACATCGGTGCAGACGACTCCGGCGTGTGGCAAAACACAGTAGACTGAGACTGCCACCGCAAATGTCTGGCTTATGTATGCCCCCTAGCTCCGCCCCACGACGCGTCAGTGCACGCGAATTCTATGCCCTGATATCTTAAAAAAAAGGAAAACTGATAAGGGCAAGGTTAAGCTGTAATTATTTTATGCAAGTAGCCATTGCGAGGCGGTTTGAGGAAAACGGGCCTGTTTAAACGTAGCCAGAAATGGGCGATAAGTGACATGAAAGAAAAGAAATGATTTTAGGCTACGTGTAAGAGGCAACTGTGCATGACTGTTTAGTTCTTATTATCCCCCCCTATTGTTTTTTTTTTTTTTTTCCTTTTTGCTCTAATAGCAGTGGCAGCAGAAGCATTTTAACCAAGTGTTCAGCACCTTAAGGGAAAAAAGAACTAACAAATAACAAAAAACAGAAAAAAAAAAACAGAAGGCGCGAGGGGTCGCAAGCCATACTTTGCAGCAAAGGGTATAGCAAGGCAGGAATTCGGACCATTAAAGTGAGAAAGTAGCGCCACGTCTCGCCCTAAGCGAGCACTACGACACCTTCTGGTGTGGCTTTGGCGTCCTTCAGACACCAGGTAGCGCTCTTTACACACTAACAGTCAAATTGAAAATTACGAGGAAGTGTAAAGCAGAAGAATTGTTAGACAGCAACATGGCGACTCGGCAGAAAACGTTCAAGAACATATGAACGCATGAATGCCCGCCACCGAGCCGCCAGTGCTGTGTTTATTTAATGCAGTCGCATACTTTATGCGCTTAGCGCAACTGGACGCAGATCCTGAATCCTGTAAAATTAAAGCTGCCACGAGCCATAGAAAGCAGATGCCTTAGCATTCTGACGGGATGTGAGTTGCCTTGAATTAAAATTATTTGTTTAAACTTATTTGGAAACCTTGAACAAACGACACGGCTGAGAAAAAAAAAAAGAACAGCCGGTCAACAGGAATTAATCAAAGTTGTTTAACCCATAACTATATTACCAAAAAAAAAAAAGAAAGAAAAAGTGCTGTCTCTCACGACATCGGGAGCGGATACCAGGCCCTGGGCATGACCAGCAGGCTTCAGCCGCACATCGGTGCAGACGACTCCGGCGTGTGGCAAAACACAGTAGACTGAGACTGCCACCGCAAATGTCTGGCTTATGTATGCCCCCTAGCTCCGCCCCACGACGCGTCAGTGCACGCGAATTCTATGCCCTGATATCTTAAAAAAAAGGAAAACTGATAAGGGCAAGGTTAAGCTGTAATTATTTTATGCAAGTAGCCATTGCGAGGCGGTTTGAGGAAAACGGGCCTGTTTAAACGTAGCCAGAAATGGGCGATAAGTGACATGAAAGAAAAGAAATGATTTTAGGCTACGTGTAAGAGGCAACTGTGCATGACTGTTTAGTTCTTATTATCCCCCCCTATTGTTTTTTTTTTTTTTTTTTCCTTTTTGCTCTAATAGCAGTGGCAGCAGAAGCATTTTAACCAAGTGTTCAGCACCTTAAGGGAAAAAAGAACTAACAAATAACAAAAAACAGAAAAAAAAAAACAGAAGGCGCGAGGGGTCGCAAGCCATACTTTGCAGCAAAGGGTATAGCAAGGCAGGAATTCGGACCATTAAAGTGAGAAAGTAGCGCCACGTCTCGCCCTAAGCGAGCACTACGACACCTTCTGGTGTGGCTTTGGCGTCCTTCAGACACCAGGTAGCGCTCTTTACACACTAACAGTCAAATTGAAAATTACGAGGAAGTGTAAAGCAGAAGAATTGTTACACAGCAACATGGCGACTCGGCAGAAAACGTTCAAGAACATATGAACGCATGAATGCCCGCCACCGAGCCGCCAGTGCTGTGTTTATTTAATGCAGTCGCATACTTTATGCGCTTAGCGCAACTGGACGCAGATCCTGAATCCTGTAAAATTAAAGCTGCCACGAGCCATAGAAAGCAGATGCCTTAGCATTCTGACGGGATGTGAGTTGCCTTGAATTAAAATTATTTGTTTAAACTTATTTGGAAACCTTGAACAAACGACACGGCTGAGAAAAAAAAAAAGAACAGCCGGTCAACAGGAATTAATCAAAGTTGTTTAACCCATAACTATATTACCAAAAAAAAAAAAGAAAGAAAAAGTGCTGTCTCTCACGACATCGGGAGCGGATACCAGGCCCTGGGCATGACCAGCAGGCTTCAGCCGCACATCGGTGCAGACGACTCCGGCGTGTGGCAAAACACAGTAGACTGAGACTGCCACCGCAAATGTCTGGCTTATGTATGCCCCCTAGCTCCGCCCCACGACGCGTCAGTGCACGCGAATTCTATGCCCTGATATCTTAAAAAAAAGGAAAACTGATAAGGGCAAGGTTAAGCTGTAATTATTTTATGCAAGTAGCCATTGCGAGGCGGTTTGAGGAAAACGGGCCTGTTTAAACGTAGCCAGAAATGGGCGATAAGTGACATGAAAGAAAAGAAATGATTTTAGGCTACGTGTAAGAGGCAACTGTGCATGACTGTTTAGTTCTTATTATCCCCCCCTATTGTTTTTTTTTTTTTTTTCCTTTTTGCTCTAATAGCAGTGGCAGCAGAAGCATTTTAACCAAGTGTTCAGCACCTTAAGGGAAAAAAGAACTAACAAATAACAAAAAACAGAAAAAAAAAACAGAAGGCGCGAGGGGTCGCAAGCCATACTTTGCAGCAAAGGGTATAGCAAGGCAGGAATTCGGACCATTAAAGTGAGAAAGTAGCGCCACGTCTCGCCCTAAGCGAGCACTACGACACCTTCTGGTGTGGCTTTGGCGTCCTTCAGACACCAGGTAGCGCTCTTTACACACTAACAGTCAAATTGAAAATTACGAGGAAGTGTAAAGCAGAAGAATTGTTACACAGCAACATGGCGACTCGGCAGAAAACGTTCAAGAACATATGAACGCATGAATGCCCGCCACCGAGCCGCCAGTGCTGTGTTTATTTAATGCAGTCGCATACTTTATGCGCTTAGCGCAACTGGACGCAGATCCTGAATCCTGTAAAATTAAAGCTGCCACGAGCCATAGAAAGCAGATGCCTTAGCATTCTGACGGGATGTGAGTTGCCTTGAATTAAAATTATTTGTTTAAACTTATTTGGAAACCTTGAACAAACGACACGGCTGAGAAAAAAAAAAAGAACAGCCGGTCAACAGGAATTAATCAAAGTTGTTTAACCCATAACTATATTACCAAAAAAAAAAAAAGAAAGAAAAAGTGCTGTCTCTCACGACATCGGGAGCGGATACCAGGCCCTGGGCATGACCAGCAGGCTTCAGCCGCACATCGGTGCAGACGACTCCGGCGTGTGGCAAAACACAGTAGACTGAGACTGCCACCGCAAATGTCTGGCTTATGTATGCCCCCTAGCTCCGCCCCACGACGCGTCAGTGCACGCGAATTCTATGCCCTGATATCTTAAAAAAAAGGAAAACTGATAAGGGCAAGGTTAAGCTGTAATTATTTTATGCAAGTAGCCATTGCGAGGCGGTTTGAGGAAAACGGGCCTGTTTAAACGTAGCCAGAAATGGGCGATAAGTGACATGAAAGAAAAGAAATGATTTTAGGCTACGTGTAAGAGGCAACTGTGCATGACTGTTTAGTTCTTATTATCCCCCCCTATTGTTTTTTTTTTTTTTTTCCTTTTTGCTCTAATAGCAGTGGCAGCAGAAGCATTTTAACCAAGTGTTCAGCACCTTAAGGGAAAAAAGAACTAACAAATAACAAAAAACAGAAAAAAAAAACAGAAGGCGCGAGGGGTCGCAAGCCATACTTTGCAGCAAAGGGTATAGCAAGGCAGGAATTCGGACCATTAAAGTGAGAAAGTAGCGCCACGTCTCGCCCTAAGCGAGCACTACGACACCTTCTGGTGTGGCTTTGGCGTCCTTCAGACACCAGGTAGCGCTCTTTACACACTAACAGTCAAATTGAAAATTACGAGGAAGTGTAAAGCAGAAGAATTGTTACACAGCAACATGGCGACTCGGCAGAAAACGTTCAAGAACATATGAACGCATGAATGCCCGCCACCGAGCCGCCAGTGCTGTGTTTATTTAATGCAGTCGCATACTTTATGCGCTTAGCGCAACTGGACGCAGATCCTGAATCCTGTAAAATTAAAGCTGCCACGAGCCATAGAAAGCAGATGCCTTAGCATTCTGACGGGATGTGAGTTGCCTTGAATTAAAATTATTTGTTTAAACTTATTTGGAAACCTTGAACAAACGACACGGCTGAGAAAAAAAAAAAGAACAGCCGGTCAACAGGAATTAATCAAAGTTGTTTAACCCATAACTATATTACCAAAAAAAAAAAAGAAAGAAAAAGTGCTGTCTCTCACGACATCGGGAGCGGATACCAGGCCCTGGGCATGACCAGCAGGCTTCAGCCGCACATCGGTGCAGACGACTCCGGCGTGTGGCAAAACACAGTAGACTGAGACTGCCACCGCAAATGTCTGGCTTATGTATGCCCCCTAGCTCCGCCCCACGACGCGTCAGTGCACGCGAATTCTATGCCCTGATATCTTAAAAAAAAGGAAAACTGATAAGGGCAAGGTTAAGCTGTAATTATTTTATGCAAGTAGCCATTGCGAGGCGGTTTGAGGAAAACGGGCCTGTTTAAACGTAGCCAGAAATGGGCGATAAGTGACATGAAAGAAAAGAAATGATTTTAGGCTACGTGTAAGAGGCAACTGTGCATGACTGTTTAGTTCTTATTATCCCCCCCTATTGTTTTTTTTTTTTTTTTCCTTTTTGCTCTAATAGCAGTGGCAGCAGAAGCATTTTAACCAAGTGTTCAGCACCTTAAGGGAAAAAAGAACTAACAAATAACAAAAAACAGAAAAAAAAAAACAGAAGGCGCGAGGGGTCGCAAGCCATACTTTGCAGCAAAGGGTATAGCAAGGCAGGAATTCGGACCATTAAAGTGAGAAAGTAGCGCCACGTCTCGCCCTAAGCGAGCACTACGACACCTTCTGGTGTGGCTTTGGCGTCCTTCAGACACCAGGTAGCGCTCTTTACACACTAACAGTCAAATTGAAAATTACGAGGAAGTGTAAAGCAGAAGAATTGTTACACAGCAACATGGCGACTCGGCAGAAAACGTTCAAGAACATATGAACGCATGAATGCCCGCCACCGAGCCGCCAGTGCTGTGTTTATTTAATGCAGTCGCATACTTTATGCGCTTAGCGCAACTGGACGCAGATCCTGAATCCTGTAAAATTAAAGCTGCCACGAGCCATAGAAAGCAGATGCCTTAGCATTCTGACGGGATGTGAGTTGCCTTGAATTAAAATTATTTGTTTAAACTTATTTGGAAACCTTGAACAAACGACACGGCTGAGAAAAAAAAAAAAAGAACAGCCGGTCAACAGGAATTAATCAAAGTTGTTTAACCCATAACTATATTACCAAAAAAAAAAAAGAAAGTAAAAGTGCTGTCTCTCACGACATCGGGAGCGGATACCAGGCCCTGGGCATGACCAGCAGGCTTCAGCCGCACATCGGTGCAGACGACTCCGGCGTGTGGCAAAACACAGTAGACTGAGACTGCCACCGCAAATGTCTGGCTTATGTATGCCCCCTAGCTCCGCCCCACGACGCGTCAGTGCACGCGAATTCTATGCCCTGATATCTTAAAAAAAAGGAAAACTGATAAGGGCAAGGTTAAGCTGTAATTATTTTATGCAAGTAGCCATTGCGAGGCGGTTTGAGGAAAACGGGCCTGTTTAAACGTAGCCAGAAATGGGCGATAAGTGACATGAAAGAAAAGAAATGATTTTAGGCTACGTGTAAGAGGCAACTGTGCATGACTGTTTAGTTCTTATTATCCCCCCCTATTGTTTTTTTTTTTTTTTCCTTTTTGCTCTAATAGCAGTGGCAGCAGAAGCATTTTAACCAAGTGTTCAGCACCTTAAGGGAAAAAAGAACTAACAAATAACAAAAAACAGAAAAAAAAAAAACAGAAGGCGCGAGGGGTCGCAAGCCATACTTTGCAGCAAAGGGTATAGCAAGGCAGGAATTCGGACCATTAAAGTGAGAAAGTAGCGCCACGTCTCGCCCTAAGCGAGCACTACGACACCTTCTGGTGTGGCTTTGGCGTCCTTCAGACACCAGGTAGCGCTCTTTACACACTAACAGTCAAATTGAAAATTACGAGGAAGTGTAAAGCAGAAGAATTGTTAGACAGCAACATGGCGACTCGGCAGAAAACGTTCAAGAACATATGAACGCATGAATGCCCGCCACCGAGCCGCCAGTGCTGTGTTTATTTAATGCAGTCGCATACTTTATGCGCTTAGCGCAACTGGACGCAGATCCTGAATCCTGTAAAATTAAAGCTGCCACGAGCCATAGAAAGCAGATGCCTTAGCATTCTGACGGGATGTGAGTTGCCTTGAATTAAAATTATTTGTTTAAACTTATTTGGAAACCTTGAACAAACGACACGGCTGAGAAAAAAAAAAAGAACAGCCGGTCAACAGGAATTAATCAAAGTTGTTTAACCCATAACTATATTACCAAAAAAAAAAAAGAAAGAAAAAGTGCTGTCTCTCACGACATCGGGAGCGGATACCAGGCCCTGGGCATGACCAGCAGGCTTCAGCCGCACATCGGTGCAGACGACTCCGGCGTGTGGCAAAACACAGTAGACTGAGACTGCCACCGCAAATGTCTGGCTTATGTATGCCCCCTAGCTCCGCCCCACGACGCGTCAGTGCACGCGAATTCTATGCCCTGATATCTTAAAAAAAAGGAAAACTGATAAGGGCAAGGTTAAGCTGTAATTATTTTATGCAAGTAGCCATTGCGAGGCGGTTTGAGGAAAACGGGCCTGTTTAAACGTAGCCAGAAATGGGCGATAAGTGACATGAAAGAAAAGAAATGATTTTAGGCTACGTGTAAGAGGCAACTGTGCATGACTGTTTAGTTCTTATTATCCCCCCCTATTGTTTTTTTTTTTTTTTTCCTTTTTGCTCTAATAGCAGTGGCAGCAGAAGCATTTTAACCAAGTGTTCAGCACCTTAAGGGAAAAAAGAACTAACAAATAACAAAAAACAGAAAAAAAAAAACAGAAGGCGCGAGGGGTCGCAAGCCATACTTTGCAGCAAAGGGTATAGCAAGGCAGGAATTCGGACCATTAAAGTGAGAAAGTAGCGCCACGTCTCGCCCTAAGCGAGCACTACGACACCTTCTGGTGTGGCTTTGGCGTCCTTCAGACACCAGGTAGCGCTCTTTACACACTAACAGTCAAATTGAAAATTACGAGGAAGTGTAAAGCAGAAGAATTGTTACACAGCAACATGGCGACTCGGCAGAAAACGTTCAAGAACATATGAACGCATGAATGCCCGCCACCGAGCCGCCAGTGCTGTGTTTATTTAATGCAGTCGCATACTTTATGCGCTTAGCGCAACTGGACGCAGATCCTGAATCCTGTAAAATTAAAGCTGCCACGAGCCATAGAAAGCAGATGCCTTAGCATTCTGACGGGATGTGAGTTGCCTTGAATTAAAATTATTTGTTTAAACTTATTTGGAAACCTTGAACAAACGACACGGCTGAGAAAAAAAAAAAGAACAGCCGGTCAACAGGAATTAATCAAAGTTGTTTAACCCATAACTATATTACCAAAAAAAAAAAAGAAAGAAAAAGTGCTGTCTCTCACGACATCGGGAGCGGATACCAGGCCCTGGGCATGACCAGCAGGCTTCAGCCGCACATCGGTGCAGACGACTCCGGCGTGTGGCAAAACACAGTAGACTGAGACTGCCACCGCAAATGTCTGGCTTATGTATGCCCCCTAGCTCCGCCCCACGACGCGTCAGTGCACGCGAATTCTATGCCCTGATATCTTAAAAAAAAGGAAAACTGATAAGGGCAAGGTTAAGCTGTAATTATTTTATGCAAGTAGCCATTGCGAGGCGGTTTGAGGAAAACGGGCCTGTTTAAACGTAGCCAGAAATGGGCGATAAGTGACATGAAAGAAAAGAAATGATTTTAGGCTACGTGTAAGAGGCAACTGTGCATGACTGTTTAGTTCTTATTATCCCCCCCTATTGTTTTTTTTTTTTTTTTCCTTTTTGCTCTAATAGCAGTGGCAGCAGAAGCATTTTAACCAAGTGTTCAGCACCTTAAGGGAAAAAAGAACTAACAAATAACAAAAAACAGAAAAAAAAAAACAGAAGGCGCGAGGGGTCGCAAGCCATACTTTGCAGCAAAGTGTATAGCAAGGCAGGAATTCGGACCATTAAAGTGAGAAAGTAGCGCCACGTCTCGCCCTAAGCGAGCACTACGACACCTTCTGGTGTGGCTTTGGCGTCCTTCAGACACCAGGTAGCGCTCTTTACACACTAACAGTCAAATTGAAAATTACGAGGAAGTGTAAAGCAGAAGAATTGTTAGACAGCAACATGGCGACTCGGCAGAAAACGTTCAAGAACATATGAACGCATGAATGCCCGCCACCGAGCCGCCAGTGCTGTGTTTATTTAATGCAGTCGCATACTTTATGCGCTTAGCGCAACTGGACGCAGATCCTGAATCCTGTAAAATTAAAGCTGCCACGAGCCATAGAAAGCAGATGCCTTAGCATTCTGACGGGATGTGAGTTGCCTTGAATTAAAATTATTTGTTTAAACTTATTTGGAAACCTTGAACAAACGACACGGCTGAGAAAAAAAAAAAGAACAGCCGGTCAACAGGAATTAATCAAAGTTGTTTAACCCATAACTATATTACCAAAAAAAAAAAAAGAAAGAAAAAGTGCTGTCTCTCACGACATCGGGAGCGGATACCAGGCCCTGGGCATGACCAGCAGGCTTCAGCCGCACATCGGTGCAGACGACTCCGGCGTGTGGCAAAACACAGTAGACTGAGACTGCCACCGCAAATGTCTGGCTTATGTATGCCCCCTAGCTCCGCCCCACGACGCGTCAGTGCACGCGAATTCTATGCCCTGATATCTTAAAAAAAAGGAAAACTGATAAGGGCAAGGTTAAGCTGTAATTATTTTATGCAAGTAGCCATTGCGAGGCGGTTTGAGGAAAACGGGCCTGTTTAAACGTAGCCAGAAATGGGCGATAAGTGACATGAAAGAAAAGAAATGATTTTAGGCTACGTGTAAGAGGCAACTGTGCATGACTGTTTAGTTCTTATTATCCCCCCCTATTGTTTTTTTTTTTTTTTTTTTCCTTTTTGCTCTAATAGCAGTGGCAGCAGAAGCATTTTAACCAAGTGTTCAGCACCTTAAGGGAAAAAAGAACTAACAAATAACAAAAAACAGAAAAAAAAAAACAGAAGGCGCGAGGGGTCGCAAGCCATACTTTGCAGCAAAGGGTATAGCAAGGCAGGAATTCGGACCATTAAAGTGAGAAAGTAGCGCCACGTCTCGCCCTAAGCGAGCACTACGACACCTTCTGGTGTGGCTTTGGCGTCCTTCAGACACCAGGTAGCGCTCTTTACACACTAACAGTCAAATTGAAAATTACGAGGAAGTGTAAAGCAGAAGAATTGTTAGACAGCAACATGGCGACTCGGCAGAAAACGTTCAAGAACATATGAACGCATGAATGCCCGCCACCGAGCCGCCAGTGCTGTGTTTATTTAATGCAGTCGCATACTTTATGCGCTTAGCGCAACTGGACGCAGATCCTGAATCCTGTAAAATTAAAGCTGCCACGAGCCATAGAAAGCAGATGCCTTAGCATTCTGACGGGATGTGAGTTGCCTTGAATTAAAATTATTTGTTTAAACTTATTTGGAAACCTTGAACAAACGACACGGCTGAGAAAAAAAAAAAGAACAGCCGGTCAACAGGAATTAATCAAAGTTGTTTAACCCATAACTATATTACCAAAAAAAAAAAAAGAAAGAAAAAGTGCTGTCTCTCACGACATCGGGAGCGGATACCAGGCCCTGGGCATGACCAGCAGGCTTCAGCCGCACATCGGTGCAGACGACTCCGGCGTGTGGCAAAACACAGTAGACTGAGACTGCCACCGCAAATGTCTGGCTTATGTATGCCCCCTAGCTCCGCCCCACGACGCGTCAGTGCACGCGAATTCTATGCCCTGATATCTTAAAAAAAAGGAAAACTGATAAGGGCAAGGTTAAGCTGTAATTATTTTATGCAAGTAGCCATTGCGAGGCGGTTTGAGGAAAACGGGCCTGTTTAAACGTAGCCAGAAATGGGCGATAAGTGACATGAAAGAAAAGAAATGATTTTAGGCTACGTGTAAGAGGCAACTGTGCATGACTGTTTAGTTCTTATTATCCCCCCCTATTGTTTTTTTTTTTTTTTTTTCCTTTTTGCTCTAATAGCAGTGGCAGCAGAAGCATTTTAACCAAGTGTTCAGCACCTTAAGGGAAAAAAGAACTAACAAATAACAAAAAACAGAAAAAAAAAAACAGAAGGCGCGAGGGGTCGCAAGCCATACTTTGCAGCAAAGGGTATAGCAAGGCAGGAATTCGGACCATTAAAGTGAGAAAGTAGCGCCACGTCTCGCCCTAAGCGAGCACTACGACACCTTCTGGTGTGGCTTTGGCGTCCTTCAGACACCAGGTAGCGCTCTTTACACACTAACAGTCAAATTGAAAATTACGAGGAAGTGTAAAGCAGAAGAATTGTTACACAGCAACATGGCGACTCGGCAGAAAACGTGCAAGAACATATGAACGCATGAATGCCCGCCACCGAGCCGCCAGTGCTGTGTTTATTTAATGCAGTCGCATACTTTATGCGCTTAGCGCAACTGGACGCAGATCCTGAATCCTGTAAAATTAAAGCTGCCACGAGCCATAGAAAGCAGATGCCTTAGCATTCTGACGGGATGTGAGTTGCCTTGAATTAAAATTATTTGTTTAAACTTATTTGGAAACCTTGAACAAACGACACGGCTGAGAAAAAAAAAAAGAACAGCCGGTCAACAGGAATTAATCAAAGTTGTTTAACCCATAACTATATTACCAAAAAAAAAAAAGAAAGAAAAAGTGCTGTCTCTCACGACATCGGGAGCGGATACCAGGCCCTGGGCATGACCAGCAGGCTTCAGCCGCACATCGGTGCAGACGACTCCGGCGTGTGGCAAAACACAGTAGACTGAGACTGCCACCGCAAATGTCTGGCTTATGTATGCCCCCTAGCTCCGCCCCACGACGCGTCAGTGCACGCGAATTCTATGCCCTGATATCTTAAAAAAAAGGAAAACTGATAAGGGCAAGGTTAAGCTGTAATTATTTTATGCAAGTAGCCATTGCGAGGCGGTTTGAGGAAAACGGGCCTGTTTAAACGTAGCCAGAAATGGGCGATAAGTGACATGAAAGAAAAGAAATGATTTTAGGCTACGTGTAAGAGGCAACTGTGCATGACTGTTTAGTTCTTATTATCCCCCCTATTGTTTTTTTTTTTTTTTTTCCTTTTTGCTCTAATAGCAGTGGCAGCAGAAGCATTTTAACCAAGTGTTCAGCACCTTAAGGGAAAAAAGAACTAACAAATAACAAAAAACAGAAAAAAAAAACAGAAGGCGCGAGGGGTCGCAAGCCATACTTTGCAGCAAAGGGTATAGCAAGGCAGGAATTCGGACCATTAAAGTGAGAAAGTAGCGCCACGTCTCGCCCTAAGCGAGCACTACGACACCTTCTGGTGTGGCTTTGGCGTCCTTCAGACACCAGGTAGCGCTCTTTACACACTAACAGTCAAATTGAAAATTACGAGGAAGTGTAAAGCAGAAGAATTGTTAGACAGCAACATGGCGACTCGGCAGAAAACGTTCAAGAACATATGAACGCATGAATGCCCGCCACCGAGCCGCCAGTGCTGTGTTTATTTAATGCAGTCGCATACTTTATGCGCTTAGCGCAACTGGACGCAGATCCTGAATCCTGTAAAATTAAAGCTGCCACGAGCCATAGAAAGCAGATGCCTTAGCATTCTGACGGGATGTGAGTTGCCTTGAATTAAAATTATTTGTTTAAACTTATTTGGAAACCTTGAACAAACGACACGGCTGAGAAAAAAAAAAAGAACAGCCGGTCAACAGGAATTAATCAAAGTTGTTTAACCCATAACTATATTACCAAAAAAAAAAAGAAAGAAAAAGTGCTGTCTCTCACGACATCGGGAGCGGATACCAGGCCCTGGGCATGACCAGCAGGCTTCAGTAGCACATCGGTGCAGACGACTCCGGCGTGTGGCAAAACACAGTAGACTGAGACTGCCACCGCAAATGTCTGGCTTATGTATGCCCCCTAGCTCCGCCCCACGACGCGTCAGTGCACGCGAATTCTATGCCCTGATATCTTAAAAAAAAGGAAAACTGATAAGGGCAAGGTTAAGCTGTAATTATTTTATGCAAGTAGCCATTGCGAGGCGGTTTGAGGAAAACGGGCCTGTTTAAACGTAGCCAGAAATGGGCGATAAGTGACATGAAAGAAAAGAAATGATTTTAGGCTACGTGTAAGAGGCAACTGTGCATGACTGTTTAGTTCTTATTATCCCCCCCTATTGTTTTTATTTTTTTTTTTTCCTTTTTGCTCTAATAGCAGTGGCAGCAGAAGCATTTTAACCAAGTGTTCAGCACCTTAAGGGAAAAAAGAACTAACAAATAACAAAAAACAGAAAAAAAAAAACAGAAGGCGCGAGGGGTCGCAAGCCATACTTTGCAGCAAAGGGTATAGCAAGGCAGGAATTCGGACCATTAAAGTGAGAAAGTAGCGCCACGTCTCGCCCTAAGCGAGCACTACGACACCTTCTGGTGTGGCTTTGGCGTCCTTCAGACACCAGGTAGCGCTCTTTACACACTAACAGTCAAATTGAAAATTACGAGGAAGTGTAAAGCAGAAGAATTGTTACACAGCAACATGGCGACTCGGCAGAAAACGTTCAAGAACATATGAACGCATGAATGCCCGCCACCGAGCCGCCAGTGCTGTGTTTATTTAATGCAGTCGCATACTTTATGCGCTTAGCGCAACTGGACGCAGATCCTGAATCCTGTAAAATTAAAGCTGCCACGAGCCATAGAAAGCAGATGCCTTAGCATTCTGACGGGATGTGAGTTGCCTTGAATTAAAATTATTTGTTTAAACTTATTTGGAAACCTTGAACAAACGACACGGCTGAGAAAAAAAAAAAGAACAGCCGGTCAACAGGAATTAATCAAAGTTGTTTAACCCATAACTATATTACCAAAAAAAAAAAAGAAAGAAAAAGTGCTGTCTCTCACGACATCGGGAGCGGATACCAGGCCCTGGGCATGACCAGCAGGCTTCAGCCGCACATCGGTGCAGACGACTCCGGCGTGTGGCAAAACACAGTAGACTGAGACTGCCACCGCAAATGTCTGGCTTATGTATGCCCCCTAGCTCCGCCCCACGACGCGTCAGTGCACGCGAATTCTATGCCCTGATATCTTAAAAAAAAGGAAAACTGATAAGGGCAAGGTTAAGCTGTAATTATTTTATGCAAGTAGCCATTGCGAGGCGGTTTGAGGAAAACGGGCCTGTTTAAACGTAGCCAGAAATGGGCGATAAGTGACATGAAAGAAAAGAAATGATTTTAGGCTACGTGTAAGAGGCAACTGTGCATGACTGTTTAGTTCTTATTATCCCCCCCTATTGTTTTTTTTTTTTTTTCCTTTTTGCTCTAATAGCAGTGGCAGCAGAAGCATTTTAACCAAGTGTTCAGCACCTTAAGGGAAAAAAGAACTAACAAATAACAAAAAACAGAAAAAAAAAACAGAAGGCGCGAGGGGTCGCAAGCCATACTTTGCAGCAAAGGGTATAGCAAGGCAGGAATTCGGACCATTAAAGTGAGAAAGTAGCGCCACGTCTCGCCCTAAGCGAGCACTACGACACCTTCTGGTGTGGCTTTGGCGTCCTTCAGACACCAGGTAGCGCTCTTTACTCACTAACAGTCAAATTGAAAATTACGAGGAAGTGTAAAGCAGAAGAATTGTTAGACAGCAACATGGCGACTCGGCAGAAAACGTTCAAGAACATATGAACGCATGAATGCCCGCCACCGAGCCGCCAGTGCTGTGTTTATTTAATGCAGTCGCATACTTTATGCGCTTAGCGCAACTGGACGCAGATCCTGAATCCTGTAAAATTAAAGCTGCCACGAGCCATAGAAAGCAGATGCCTTAGCATTCTGAAGGGATGTGAGTTGCCTTGAATTAAAATTATTTGTTTAAACTTATTTGGAAACCTTGAACAAACGACACGGCTGAGAAAAAAAAAAAGAACAGCCGGTCAACAGGAATTAATCAAAGTTGTTTAACCCATAACTATATTACCAAAAAAAAAAAAGAAAGAAAAAGTGCTGTCTCTCACGACATCGGGAGCGGATACCAGGCCCTGGGCATGACCAGCAGGCTTCAGCCGCACATCGGTGCAGACGACTCCGGCGTGTGGCAAAACACAGTAGACTGAGACTGCCACCGCAAATGTCTGGCTTATGTATGCCCCCTAGCTCCGCCCCACGACGCGTCAGTGCACGCGAATTCTATGCCCTGATATCTTAAAAAAAAGGAAAACTGATAAGGGCAAGGTTAAGCTGTAATTATTTTATGCAAGTAGCCATTGCGAGGCGGTTTGAGGAAAACGGGCCTGTTTAAACGTAGCCAGAAATGGGCGATAAGTGACATGAAAGAAAAGAAATGATTTTAGGCTACGTGTAAGAGGCAACTGTGCATGACTGTTTAGTTCTTATTATCCCCCCCTATTGTTTTTTTTTTTTTTTCCTTTTTGCTCTAATAGCAGTGGCAGCAGAAGCATTTTAACCAAGTGTTCAGCACCTTAAGGGAAAAAAGAACTAACAAATAACAAAAAACAGAAAAAAAAAACAGAAGGCGCGAGGGGTCGCAAGCCATACTTTGCAGCAAAGGGTATAGCAAGGCAGGAATTCGGACCATTAAAGTGAGAAAGTAGCGCCACGTCTCGCCCTAAGCGAGCACTACGACACCTTCTGGTGTGGCTTTGGCGTCCTTCAGACACCAGGTAGCGCTCTTTACACACTAACAGTCAAATTGAAAATTACGAGGAAGTGTAAAGCAGAAGAATTGTTAGACAGCAACATGGCGACTCGGCAGAAAACGTTCAAGAACATATGAACGCATGAATGCCCGCCACCGAGCCGCCAGTGCTGTGTTTATTTAATGCAGTCGCATACTTTATGCGCTTAGCGCAACTGGACGCAGATCCTGAATCCTGTAAAATTAAAGCTGCCACGAGCCATAGAAAGCAGATGCCTTAGCATTCTGACGGGATGTGAGTTGCCTTGAATTAAAATTATTTGTTTAAACTTATTTGGAAACCTTGAACAAACGACACGGCTGAGAAAAAAAAAAAGAACAGCCGGTCAACAGGAATTAATCAAAGTTGTTTAACCCATAACTATATTACCAAAAAAAAAAAGAAAGAAAAAGTGCTGTCTCTCACGACATCGGGAGCGGATACCAGGCCCTGGGCATGACCAGCAGGCTTCAGCCGCACATCGGTGCAGACGACTCCGGCGTGTGGCAAAACACAGTAGACTGAGACTGCCACCGCAAATGTCTGGCTTATGTATGCCCCCTAGCTCCGCCCCACGACGCGTCAGTGCACGCGAATTCTATGCCCTGATATCTTAAAAAAAAGGAAAACTGATAAGGGCAAGGTTAAGCTGTAATTATTTTATGCAAGTAGCCATTGCGAGGCGGTTTGAGGAAAACGGGCCTGTTTAAACGTAGCCAGAAATGGGCGATAAGTGACATGAAAGAAAAGAAATGATTTTAGGCTACGTGTAAGAGGCAACTGTGCATGACTGTTTAGTTCTTATTATCCCCCCCTATTGTTTTTTTTTTTTTTTTCCTTTTTGCTCTAATAGCAGTGGCAGCAGAAGCATTTTAACCAAGTGTTCAGCACCTTAAGGGAAAAAAGAACTAACAAATAACAAAAAACAGAAAAAAAAAACAGAAGGCGCGAGGGGTCGCAAGCCATACTTTGCAGCAAAGGGTATAGCAAGGCAGGAATTCGGACCATTAAAGTGAGAAAGTAGCGCCACGTCTCGCCCTAAGCGAGCACTACGACACCTTCTGGTGTGGCTTTGGCGTCCTTCAGACACCAGGTAGCGCTCTTTACACACTAACAGTCAAATTGAAAATTACGAGGAAGTGTAAAGCAGAAGAATTGTTAGACAGCAACATGGCGACTCGGCAGAAAACGTTCAAGAACATATGAACGCATGAATGCCCGCCACCGAGCCGCCAGTGCTGTGTTTATTTAATGCAGTCGCATACTTTATGCGCTTAGCGCAACTGGACGCAGATCCTGAATCCTGTAAAATTAAAGCTGCCACGAGCCATAGAAAGCAGATGCCTTAGCATTCTGACGGGATGTGAGTTGCCTTGAATTAAAATTATTTGTTTAAACTTATTTGGAAACCTTGAACAAACGACACGGCTGAGAAAAAAAAAAAGAACAGCCGGTCAACAGGAATTAATCAAAGTTGTTTAACCCATAACTATATTACCAAAAAAAAAAAAGAAAGAAAAAGTGCTGTCTCTCACGACATCGGGAGCGGATACCAGGCCCTGGGCATGACCAGCAGGCTTCAGCCGCACATCGGTGCAGACGACTCCGGCGTGTGGCAAAACACAGTAGACTGAGACTGCCACCGCAAATGTCTGGCTTATGTATGCCCCCTAGCTCCGCCCCACGACGCGTCAGTGCACGCGAATTCTATGCCCTGATATCTTAAAAAAAAGGAAAACTGATAAGGGCAAGGTTAAGCTGTAATTATTTTATGCAAGTAGCCATTGCGAGGCGGTTTGAGGAAAACGGGCCTGTTTAAACGTAGCCAGAAATGGGCGATAAGTGACATGAAAGAAAAGAAATGATTTTAGGCTACGTGTAAGAGGCAACTGTGCATGACTGTTTAGTTCTTATTATCCCCCCCTATTGTTTTTTTTTTTTTTTTCCTTTTTGCTCTAATAGCAGTGGCAGCAGAAGCATTTTAACCAAGTGTTCAGCACCTTAAGGGAAAAAAGAACTAACAAATAACAAAAAACAGAAAAAAAAAACAGAAGGCGCGAGGGGTCGCAAGCCATACTTTGCAGCAAAGGGTATAGCAAGGCAGGAATTCGGACCATTAAAGTGAGAAAGTAGCGCCACGTCTCGCCCTAAGCGAGCACTACGACACCTTCTGGTGTGGCTTTGGCGTCCTTCAGACACCAGGTAGCGCTCTTTACACACTAACAGTCAAATTGAAAATTACGAGGAAGTGTAAAGCAGAAGAATTGTTAGACAGCAACATGGCGACTCGGCAGAAAACGTTCAAGAACATATGAACGCATGAATGCCCGCCACCGAGCCGCCAGTGCTGTGTTTATTTAATGCAGTCGCATACTTTATGCGCTTAGCGCAACTGGACGCAGATCCTGAATCCTGTAAAATTAAAGCTGCCACGAGCCATAGAAAGCAGATGCCTTAGCATTCTGACGGGATGTGAGTTGCCTTGAATTAAAATTATTTGTTTAAACTTATTTGGAAACCTTGAACAAACGACACGGCTGAGAAAAAAAAAAAGAACAGCCGGTCAACAGGAATTAATCAAAGTTGTTTAACCCATAACTATATTACCAAAAAAAAAAAAGAAAGAAAAAGTGCTGTCTCTCACGACATCGGGAGCGGATACCAGGCCCTGGGCATGACCAGCAGGCTTCAGCCGCACATCGGTGCAGACGACTCCGGCGTGTGGCAAAACACAGTAGACTGAGACTGCCACCGCAAATGTCTGGCTTATGTATGCCCCCTAGCTCCGCCCCACGACGCGTCAGTGCACGCGAATTCTATGCCCTGATATCTTAAAAAAAAAGGAAAACTGATAAGGGCAAGGTTAAGCTGTAATTATTTTATGCAAGTAGCCATTGCGAGGCGGTTTGAGGAAAACGGGCCTGTTTAAACGTAGCCAGAAATGGGCGATAAGTGACATGAAAGAAAAGAAATGATTTTAGGCTACGTGTAAGAGGCAACTGTGCATGACTGTTTAGTTCTTATTATCCCCCCCTATTGTTTTTTTTTTTTTTTCCTTTTTGCTCTAATAGCAGTGGCAGCAGAAGCATTTTAACCAAGTGTTCAGCACCTTAAGGGAAAAAAGAACTAACAAATAACAAAAAACAGAAAAAAAAAACAGAAGGCGCGAGGGGTCGCAAGCCATACTTTGCAGCAAAGGGTATAGCAAGGCAGGAATTCGGACCATTAAAGTGAGAAAGTAGCGCCACGTCTCGCCCTAAGCGAGCACTACGACACCTTCTGGTGTGGCTTTGGCGTCCTTCAGACACCAGGTAGCGCTCTTTACACACTAACAGTCAAATTGAAAATTACGAGGAAGTGTAAAGCAGAAGAATTGTTAGACAGCAACATGGCGACTCGGCAGAAAACGTTCAAGAACATATGAACGCATGAATGCCCGCCACCGAGCCGCCAGTGCTGTGTTTATTTAATGCAGTCGCATACTTTATGCGCTTAGCGCAACTGGACGCAGATCCTGAATCCTGTAAAATTAAAGCTGCCACGAGCCATAGAAAGCAGATGCCTTAGCATCCTGACGGGATGTGAATTGCCTTGAATTAAAATTATTTGTTTAAACTTATTTGGAAACCTTGAACAAACGACACGGCTGAGAAAAAAAAAAAGAACAGCCGGTCAACAGGAATTAATCAAAGTTGTTTAACCCATAACTATATTACCAAAAAAAAAAAAGAAAGAAAAAGTGCTGTCTCTCACGACATCGGGAGCGGATACCAGGCCCTGGGCATGACCAGCAGGCTTCAGCCGCACATCGGTGCAGACGACTCCGGCGTGTGGCAAAACACAGTAGACTGAGACTGCCACCGCAAATGTCTGGCTTATGTATGCCCCCTAGCTCCGCCCCACGACGCGTCAGTGCACGCGAATTCTATGCCCTGATATCTTAAAAAAAAGGAAAACTGATAAGGGCAAGGTTAAGCTGTAATTATTTTATGCAAGTAGCCATTGCGAGGCGGTTTGAGGAAAACGGGCCTGTTTAAACGTAGCCAGAAATGGGCGATAAGTGACATGAAAGAAAAGAAATGATTTTAGGCTACGTGTAAGAGGCAACTGTGCATGACTGTTTAGTTCTTATTATCCCCCCCTATTGTTTTTTTTTTTTTTTTTTTCCTTTTTGCTCTAATAGCAGTGGCAGCAGAAGCATTTTAACCAAGTGTTCAGCACCTTAAGGGAAAAAAGAACTAACAAATAACAAAAAACAGAAAAAAAAAACAGAAGGCGCGAGGGGTCGCAAGCCATACTTTGCAGCAAAGGGTATAGCAAGGCAGGAATTCGGACCATTAAAGTGAGAAAGTAGCGCCACGTCTCGCCCTAAGCGAGCACTACGACACCTTCTGGTGTGGCTTTGGCGTCCTTCAGACACCAGGTAGCGCTCTTTACACACTAACAGTCAAATTGAAAATTACGAGGAAGTGTAAAGCAGAAGAATTGTTAGACAGCAACATGGCGACTCGGCAGAAAACGTTCAAGAACATATGAACGCATGAATGCCCGCCACCGAGCCGCCAGTGCTGTGTTTATTTAATGCAGTCGCATACTTTATGCGCTTAGCGCAACTGGACGCAGATCCTGAATCCTGTAAAATTAAAGCTGCCACGAGCCATAGAAAGCAGATGCCTTAGCATTCTGACGGGATGTGAGTTGCCTTGAATTAAAATTATTTGTTTAAACTTATTTGGAAACCTTGAACAAACGACACGGCTGAGAAAAAAAAAAAGAACAGCCGGTCAACAGGAATTAATCAAAGTTGTTTAACCCATAACTATATTACCAAAAAAAAAAAAGAAAGAAAAAGTGCTGTCTCTCACGACATCGGGAGCGGATACCAGGCCCTGGGCATGACCAGCAGGCTTCAGCCGCACATCGGTGCAGACGACTCCGGCGTGTGGCAAAACACAGTAGACTGAGACTGCCACCGCAAATGTCTGGCTTATGTATGCCCCCTAGCTCCGCCCCACGACGCGTCAGTGCACGCGAATTCTATGCCCTGATATCTTAAAAAAAAGGAAAACTGATAAGGGCAAGGTTAAGCTGTAATTATTTTATGCAAGTAGCCATTGCGAGGCGGTTTGAGGAAAACGGGCCTGTTTAAACGTAGCCAGAAATGGGCGATAAGTGACATGAAAGAAAAGAAATGATTTTAGGCTACGTGTAAGAGGCAACTGTGCATGACTGTTTAGTTCTTATTATCCCCCCCTATTGTTTTTTTTTTTTTTTTCCTTTTTGCTCTAATAGCAGTGGCAGCAGAAGCATTTTAACCAAGTGTTCAGCACCTTAAGGGAAAAAAGAACTAACAAATAACAAAAAACAGAAAAAAAAAAACAGAAGGCGCGAGGGGTCGCAAGCCATACTTTGCAGCAAAGGGTATAGCAAGGCAGGAATTCGGACCATTAAAGTGAGAAAGTAGCGCCACGTCTCGCCCTAAGCGAGCACTACGACACCTTCTGGTGTGGCTTTGGCGTCCTTCAGACACCAGGTAGCGCTCTTTACACACTAACAGTCAAATTGAAAATTACGAGGAAGTGTAAAGCAGAAGAATTGTTAGACAGCAACATGGCGACTCGGCAGAAAACGTTCAAGAACATATGAACGCATGAATGCCCGCCACCGAGCCGCCAGTGCTGTGTTTATTTAATGCAGTCGCATACTTTATGCGCTTAGCGCAACTGGACGCAGATCCTGAATCCTGTAAAATTAAAGCTGCCACGAGCCATAGAAAGCAGATGCCTTAGCATTCTGACGGGATGTGAGTTGCCTTGAATTAAAATTATTTGTTTAAACTTATTTGGAAACCTTGAACAAACGACACGGCTGAGAAAAAAAAAAAGAACAGCCGGTCAACAGGAATTAATCAAAGTTGTTTAACCCATAACTATATTACCAAAAAAAAAAAAGAAAGAAAAAGTGCTGTCTCTCACGACATCGGGAGCGGATACCAGGCCCTGGGCATGACCAGCAGGCTTCAGCCGCACATCGGTGCAGACGACTCCGGCGTGTGGCAAAACACAGTAGACTGAGACTGCCACCGCAAATGTCTGGCTTATGTATGCCCCCTAGCTCCGCCCCACGACGCGTCAGTGCACGCGAATTCTATGCCCTGATATCTTAAAAAAAAGGAAAACTGATAAGGGCAAGGTTAAGCTGTAATTATTTTATGCAAGTAGCCATTGCGAGGCGGTTTGAGGAAAACGGGCCTGTTTAAACGTAGCCAGAAATGGGCGATAAGTGACATGAAAGAAAAGAAATGATTTTAGGCTACGTGTAAGAGGCAACTGTGCATGACTGTTTAGTTCTTATTATCCCCCCCTATTGTTTTTTTTTTTTTTTTTTTTCCTTTTTGCTCTAATAGCAGTGGCAGCAGAAGCATTTTAACCAAGTGTTCAGCACCTTAAGGGAAAAAAGAACTAACAAATAACAAAAAACAAAAAAAAAAACAGAAGGCGCGAGGGGTCGCAAGCCATACTTTGCAGCAAAGGGTATAGCAAGGCAGGAATTCGGACCATTAAAGTGAGAAAGTAGCGCCACGTCTCGCCCTAAGCGAGCACTACGACACCTTCTGGTGTGGCTTTGGCGTCCTTCAGACACCAGGTAGCGCTCTTTACACACTAACAGTCAAATTGAAAATTACGAGGAAGTGTAAAGCAGAAGAATTGTTACACAGCAACATGGCGACTCGGCAGAAAACGTTCAAGAACATATGAACGCATGAATGCCCGCCACCGAGCCGCCAGTGCTGTGTTTATTTAATGCAGTCGCATACTTTATGCGCTTAGCGCAACTGGACGCAGATCCTGAATCCTGTAAAATTAAAGCTGCCACGAGCCATAGAAAGCAGATGCCTTAGCATTCTGACGGGATGTGAGTTGCCTTGAATTAAAATTATTTGTTTAAACTTATTTGGAAACCTTGAACAAACGACACGGCTGAGAAAAAAAAAAGAACAGCCGGTCAACAGGAATTAATCAAAGTTGTTTAACCCATAACTATATTACCAAAAAAAAAAAAGAAAGAAAAAGTGCTGTCTCTCACGACATCGGGAGCGGATACCAGGCCCTGGGCATGACCAGCAGGCTTCAGCCGCACATCGGTGCAGACGACTCCGGCGTGTGGCAAAACACAGTAGACTGAGACTGCCACCGCAAATGTCTGGCTTATGTATGCCCCCTAGCTCCGCCCCACGACGCGTCAGTGCACGCGAATTCTATGCCCTGATATCTTAAAAAAAAGGAAAACTGATAAGGGCAAGGTTAAGCTGTAATTATTTTATGCAAGTAGCCATTGCGAGGCGGTTTGAGGAAAACGGGCCTGTTTAAACGTAGCCAGAAATGGGCGATAAGTGACATGAAAGAAAAGAAATGATTTTAGGCTACGTGTAAGAGGCAACTGTGCATGACTGTTTAGTTCTTATTATCCCCTCCTATTGTTTTTTTTTTTTTTTTTTCCTTTTTGCTCTAATAGCAGTGGCAGCAGAAGCATTTTAACCAAGTGTTCAGCACCTTAAGGGAAAAAAGAACTAACAAATAACAAAAAACAGAAAAAAAAAACAGAAGGCGCGAGGGGTCGCAAGCCATACTTTGCAGCAAAGGGTATAGCAAGGCAGGAATTCGGACCATTAAAGTGAGAAAGTAGCGCCACGTCTCGCCCTAAGCGAGCAATACGACACCTTCTGGTGTGGCTTTGGCGTCCTTCAGACACCAGGTAGCGCTCTTTACACACTAACAGTCAAATTGAAAATTACGAGGAAGTGTAAAGCAGAAGAATTGTTAGACAGCAACATGGCGACTCGGCAGAAAACGTTCAAGAACATATGAACGCATGAATGCCCGCCACCGAGCCGCCAGTGCTGTGTTTATTTAATGCAGTCGCATACTTTATGCGCTTAGCGCAACTGGACGCAGATCCTGAATCCTGTAAAATTAAAGCTGCCACGAGCCATAGAAAGCAGATGCCTTAGCATTCTGACGGGATGTGAGTTGCCTTGAATTAAAATTATTTGTTTTAAACTTATTTGGAAACCTTGAACAAACGACACGGCTGAGAAAAAAAAAAAGAACAGCCGGTCAACAGGAATTAATCAAAGTTGTTTAACCCATAACTATATTACCAAAAAAAAAAAAGAAAGAAAAAGTGCTGTCTCTCACGACATCGGGAGCGGATACCAGGCCCTGGGCATGACCAGCAGGCTTCAGCCGCACATCGGTGCAGACGACTCCGGCGTGTGGCAAAACACAGTAGACTGAGACTGCCACCGCAAATGTCTGGCTTATGTATGCCCCCTAGCTCCGCCCCACGACGCGTCAGTGCACGCGAATTCTATGCCCTGATATCTTAAAAAAAAGGAAAACTGATAAGGGCAAGGTTAAGCTGTAATTATTTTATGCAAGTAGCCATTGCGAGGCGGTTTGAGGAAAACGGGCCTGTTTAAACGTAGCCAGAAATGGGCGATAAGTGACATGAAAGAAAAGAAATGATTTTAGGCTACGTGTAAGAGGCAACTGTGCATGACTGTTTAGTTCTTATTATCCCCCCCTATTGTTTTTTTTTTTTTTTTTTCCTTTTTGCTCTAATAGCAGTGGCAGCAGAAGCATTTTAACCAAGTGTTCAGCACCTTAAGGGAAAAAAGAACTAACAAATAACAAAAAACAGAAAAAAAAAAACAGAAGGCGCGAGGGGTCGCAAGCCATACTTTGCAGCAAAGGGTATAGCAAGGCAGGAATTCGGACCATTAAAGTGAGAAAGTAGCGCCACGTCTCGCCCTAAGCGAGCACTACGACACCTTCTGGTGTGGCTTTGGCGTCCTTCAGACACCAGGTAGCGCTCTTTACACACTAACAGTCAAATTGAAAATTACGAGGAAGTGTAAAGCAGAAGAATTGTTACACAGCAACATGGCGACTCGGCAGAAAACGTTCAAGAACATATGAACGCATGAATGCCCGCCACCGAGCCGCCAGTGCTGTGTTTATTTAATGCAGTCGCATACTTTATGCGCTTAGCGCAACTGGACGCAGATCCTGAATCCTGTAAAATTAAAGCTGCCACGAGCCATAGAAAGCAGATGCCTTAGCATTCTGACGGGATGTGAGTTGCCTTGAATTAAAATTATTTGTTTAAACTTATTTGGAAACCTTGAACAAACGACACGGCTGAGAAAAAAAAAAAGAACAGCCGGTCAACAGGAATTAATCAAAGTTGTTTAACCCATAACTATATTACCAAAAAAAAAAAGAAAGAAAAAGTGCTGTCTCTCACGACATCGGGAGCGGATACCAGGCCCTGGGCATGACCAGCAGGCTTCAGCCGCACATCGGTGCAGACGACTCCGGCGTGTGGCAAAACACAGTAGACTGAGACTGCCACCGCAAATGTCTGGCTTATGTATGCCCCCTAGCTCCGCCCCACGACGCGTCAGTGCACGCGAATTCTATGCCCTGATATCTTAAAAAAAAGGAAAACTGATAAGGGCAAGGTTAAGCTGTAATTATTTTATGCAAGTAGCCATTGCGAGGCGGTTTGAGGAAAACGGGCCTGTTTAAACGTAGCCAGAAATGGGCGATAAGTGACATGAAAGAAAAGAAATGATTTTAGGCTACGTGTAAGAGGCAACTGTGCATGACTGTTTAGTTCTTATTATCCCCCCCCTATTGTTTTTTTTTTTTTTTTCCTTTTTGCTCTAATAGCAGTGGCAGCAGAAGCATTTTAACCAAGTGTTCAGCACCTTAAGGGAAAAAAGAACTAACAAATAACAAAAAACAGAAAAAAAAACAGAAGGCGCGAGGGGTCGCAAGCCATACTTTGCAGCAAAGGGTATAGCAAGGCAGGAATTCGGACCATTAAAGTGAGAAAGTAGCGCCACGTCTCGCCCTAAGCGAGCACTACGACACCTTCTGGTGTGGCTTTGGCGTCCTTCAGACACCAGGTAGCGCTCTTTACACACTAACAGTCAAATTGAAAATTACGAGGAAGTGTAAAGCAGAAGAATTGTTACACAGCAACATGGCGACTCGGCAGAAAACGTTCAAGAACATATGAACGCATGAATGCCCGCCACCGAGCCGCCAGTGCTGTGTTTATTTAATGCAGTCGCATACTTTATGCGCTTAGCGCAACTGGACGCAGATCCTGAATCCTGTAAAATTAAAGCTGCCACGAGCCATAGAAAGCAGATGCCTTAGCATTCTGACGGGATGTGAGTTGCCTTGAATTAAAATTATTTGTTTAAACTTATTTGGAAACCTTGAACAAACGACACGGCTGAGAAAAAAAAAAAGAACAGCCGGTCAACAGGAATTAATCAAAGTTGTTTAACCCATAACTATATTACCAAAAAAAAAAAAGAAAGAAAAAGTGCTGTCTCTCACGACATCGGGAGCGGATACCAGGCCCTGGGCATGACCAGCAGGCTTCAGCCGCACATCGGTGCAGACGACTCCGGCGTGTGGCAAAACACAGTATACTGAGACTGCCACCGCAAATGTCTGGCTTATGTATGCCCCCTAGCTCCGCCCCACGACGCGTCAGTGCACGCGAATTCTATGCCCTGATATCTTAAAAAAAAGGAAAACAGATAAGGGCAAGGTTAAGCTGTAATTATTTTATGCAAGTAGCCATTGCGAGGCGGTTTGAGGAAAACGGGCCTGTTTAAACGTAGCCAGAAATGGGCGATAAGTGACATGAAAGAAAAGAAATGATTTTAGGCTACGTGTAAGAGGCAACTGTGCATGACTGTTTAGTTCTTATTATCCCCCCCTATTGTTTTTTTTTTTTTTTTTTCCTTTTTGCTCTAATAGCAGTGGCAGCAGAAGCATTTTAACCAAGTGTTCAGCACCTTAAGGGAAAAAAGAACTAACAAATAACAAAAAACAGAAAAAAAAAACAGAAGGCGCGAGGGGTCGCAAGCCATACTTTGCAGCAAAGGGTATAGCAAGGCAGGAATTCGGACCATTAAAGTGAGAAAGTAGCGCCACGTCTCGCCCTAAGCGAGCACTACGACACCTTCTGGTGTGGCTTTGGCGTCCTTCAGACACCAGGTAGCGCTCTTTACACACTAACAGTCAAATTGAAAATTACGAGGAAGTGTAAAGCAGAAGAATTGTTAGACAGCAACATGGCGACTCGGCAGAAAACGTTCAAGAACATATGAACGCATGAATGCCCGCCACCGAGCCGCCAGTGCTGTGTTTATTTAATGCAGTCGCATACTTTATGCGCAACTGGACGCAGATCCTGAATCCTGTAAAATTAAAGCTGCCACGAGCCATAGAAAGCAGATGCCTTAGCATTCTGACGGGATGTGAGTTGCCTTGAATTAAAATTATTTGTTTAAACTTATTTGGAAACCTTGAACAAACGACACGGCTGAGAAAAAAAAAAAGAACAGCCGGTCAACAGGAATTAATCAAAGTTGTTTAACCCATAACTATATTACCAAAAAAAAAAAAGAAAGAAAAAGTGCTGTCTCTCACGACATCGGGAGCGGATACCAGGCCCTGGGCATGACCAGCAGGCTTCAGCCGCACATCGGTGCAGACGACTCCGGCGTGTGGCAAAACACAGTAGACTGAGACTGCCACCGCAAATGTCTGGCTTATGTATGCCCCCTAGCTCCGCCCCACGACGCGTCAGTGCACGCGAATTCTATGCCCTGATATCTTAAAAAAAAGGAAAACTGATAAGGGCAAGGTTAAGCTGTAATTATTTTATGCAAGTAGCCATTGCGAGGCGGTTTGAGGAAAACGGGCCTGTTTAAACGTAGCCAGAAATGGGCGATAAGTGACATGAAAGAAAAGAAATGATTTTAGGCTACGTGTAAGAGGCAACTGTGCATGACTGTTTAGTTCTTATTATCCCCCCCTATTGTTTTTTTTTTTTTTTTCCTTTTTGCTCTAATAGCAGTGGCAGCAGAAGCATTTTAACCAAGTGTTCAGCACCTTAAGGGAAAAAAGAACTAACAAATAACAAAAAACAGAAAAAAAAAACAGAAGGCGCGAGGGGTCGCAAGCCATACTTTGCAGCAAAGGGTATAGCAAGGCAGGAATTCGGACCATTAAAGTGAGAAAGTAGCGCCACGTCTCGCCCTAAGCGAGCACTACGACACCTTCTGGTGTGGCTTTGGCGTCCTTCAGACACCAGGTAGCGCTCTTTACACACTAACAGTCAAATTGAAAATTACGAGGAAGTGTAAAGCAGAAGAATTGTTACACAGCAACATGGCGACTCGGCAGAAAACGTTCAAGAACATATGAACGCATGAATGCCCGCCACCGAGCCGCCAGTGCTGTGTTTATTTAATGCAGTCGCATACTTTATGCGCTTAGCGCAACTGGACGCAGATCCTGAATCCTGTAAAATTAAAGCTGCCACGAGCCATAGAAAGCAGATGCCTTAGCATTCTGACGGGATGTGAGTTGCCTTGAATTAAAATTATTTGTTTAAACTTATTTGGAAACCTTGAACAAACGACACGGCTGAGAAAAAAAAAAAGAACAGCCGGTCAACAGGAATTAATCAAAGTTGTTTAACCCATAACTATATTACCAAAAAAAAAAAAGAAAGAAAAAGTGCTGTCTCTCACGACATCGGGAGCGGATACCAGGCCCTGGGCATGACCAGCAGGCTTCAGCCGCACATCGGTGCAGACGACTCCGGCGTGTGGCAAAACACAGTAGACTGAGACTGCCACCGCAAATGTCTGGCTTATGTATGCCCCCTAGCTCCGCCCCACGACGCGTCAGTGCACGCGAATTCTATGCCCTGATATCTTAAAAAAAAGGAAAACAGATAAGGGCAAGGTTAAGCTGTAATTATTTTATGCAAGTAGCCATTGCGAGGCGGTTTGAGGAAAACGGGCCTGTTTAAACGTAGCCAGAAATGGGCGATAAGTGACATGAAAGAAAAGAAATGATTTTAGGCTACGTGTAAGAGGCAACTGTGCATGACTGTTTAGTTCTTATTATCCCCCCCTATTGTTTTTTTTTTTTTTTTTTCCTTTTTGCTCTAATAGCAGTGGCAGCAGAAGCATTTTAACCAAGTGTTCAGCACCTTAAGGGAAAAAAGAACTAACAAATAACAAAAAACAGAAAAAAAAAACAGAAGGCGCGAGGGGTCGCAAGCCATACTTTGCAGCAAAGGGTATAGCAAGGCAGGAATTCGGACCATTAAAGTGAGAAAGTAGCGCCACGTCTCGCCCTAAGCGAGCACTACGACACCTTCTGGTGTGGCTTTGGCGTCCTTCAGACACCAGGTAGCGCTCTTTACACACTAACAGTCAAATTGAAAATTACGAGGAAGTGTAAAGCAGAAGAATTGTTACACAGCAACATGGCGACTCGGCAGAAAACGTTCAAGAACATATGAACGCATGAATGCCCGCCACCGAGCCGCCAGTGCTGTGTTTATTTAATGCAGTCGCATACTTTATGCGCTTAGCGCAACTGGACGCAGATCCTGAATCCTGTAAAATTAAAGCTGCCACGAGCCATAGAAAGCAGATGCCTTAGCATTCTGACGGGATGTGAGTTGCCTTGAATTAAAATTATTTGTTTAAACTTATTTGGAAACCTTGAACAAACGACACGGCTGAGAAAAAAAAAAAGAACAGCCGGTCAACAGGAATTAATCAAAGTTGTTTAACCCATAACTATATTACCAAAAAAAAAAAGAAAGAAAAAGTGCTGTCTCTCACGACAACGGGAGCGGATACCAGGCCCTGGGCATGACCAGCAGGCTTCAGCCGCACATCGGTGCAGACGACTCCGGCGTGTGGCAAAACACAGTAGACTGAGACTGCCACCGCAAATGTCTGGCTTATGTATGCCCCCTAGCTCCGCCCCACGACGCGTCAGTGCACGCGAATTCTATGCCCTGATATCTTAAAAAAAAGGAAAACAGATAAGGGCAAGGTTAAGCTGTAATTATTTTATGCAAGTAGCCATTGCGAGGCGGTTTGAGGAAAACGGGCCTGTTTAAACGTAGCCAGAAATGGGCGATAAGTGACATGAAAGAAAAGAAATGATTTTAGGCTACGTGTAAGAGGCAACTGTGCATGACTGTTTAGTTCTTATTATCCCCCCCTATTGTTTTTTTTTTTTTTTTTCCTTTTTGCTCTAATAGCAGTGGCAGCAGAAGCATTTTAACCAAGTGTTCAGCACCTTAAGGGAAAAAAGAACTAACAAATAACAAAAAACAGAAAAAAAAAACAGAAGGCGCGAGGGGTCGCAAGCCATACTTTGCAGCAAAGGGTATAGCAAGGCAGGAATTCGGACCATTAAAGTGAGAAAGTAGCGCCACGTCTCGCCCTAAGCGAGCACTACGACACCTTCTGGTGTGGCTTTGGCGTCCTTCAGACACCAGGTAGCGCTCTTTACACACTAACAGTCAAATTGAAAATTACGAGGAAGTGTAAAGCAGAAGAATTGTTACACAGCAACATGGCGACTCGGCAGAAAACGTTCAAGAACATATGAACGCATGAATGCCCGCCACCGAGCCGCCAGTGCTGTGTTTATTTAATGCAGTCGCATACTTTATGCGCTTAGCGCAACTGGACGCAGATCCTGAATCCTGTAAAATTAAAGCTGCCACGAGCCATAGAAAGCAGATGCCTTAGCATTCTGACGGGATGTGAGTTGCCTTGAATTAAAATTATTTGTTTAAACTTATTTGGAAACCTTGAACAAACGACACGGCTGAGAAAAAAAAAAAGAACAGCCGGTCAACAGGAATTAATCAAAGTTGTTTAACCCATAACTATATTACCAAAAAAAAAAAGAAAGAAAAAGTGCTGTCTCTCACGACATCGGGAGCGGATACCAGGCCCTGGGCATGACCAGCAGGCTTCAGCCGCACATCGGTGCAGACGACTCCGGCGTGTGGCAAAACACAGTAGACTGAGACTGCCACCGCAAATGTCTGGCTTATGTATGCCCCCTAGCTCCGCCCCACGACGCGTCAGTGCACGCGAATTCTATGCCCTGATATCTTAAAAAAAAGGAAAACAGATAAGGGCAAGGTTAAGCTGTAATTATTTTATGCAAGTAGCCATTGCGAGGCGGTTTGAGGAAAACGGGCCTGTTTAAACGTAGCCAGAAATGGGCGATAAGTGACATGAAAGAAAAGAAATGATTTTAGGCTACGTGTAAGAGGCAACTGTGCATGACTGTTTAGTTCTTATTATCCCCCCCTATTGTTTTTTTTTTTTTTTTTTCCTTTTTGCTCTAATAGCAGTGGCAGCAGAAGCATTTTAACCAAGTGTTCAGCACCTTAAGGGAAAAAAGAACTAACAAATAACAAAAAACAGAAAAAAAAAACAGAAGGCGCGAGGGGTCGCAAGCCATACTTTGCAGCAAAGGGTATAGCAAGGCAGGAATTCGGACCATTAAAGTGAGAAAGTAGCGCCACGTCTCGCCCTAAGCGAGCACTACGACACCTTCTGGTGTGGCTTTGGCGTCCTTCAGACACCAGGTAGCGCTCTTTACACACTAACAGTCAAATTGAAAATTACGAGGAAGTGTAAAGCAGAAGAATTGTTACACAGCAACATGGCGACTCGGCAGAAAACGTTCAAGAACATATGAACGCATGAATGCCCGCCACCGAGCCGCCAGTGCTGTGTTTATTTAATGCAGTCGCATACTTTATGCGCTTAGCGCAACTGGACGCAGATCCTGAATCCTGTAAAATTAAAGCTGCCACGAGCCATAGAAAGCAGATGCCTTAGCATTCTGACGGGATGTGAGTTGCCTTGAATTAAAATTATTTGTTTAAACTTATTTGGAAACCTTGAACAAACGACACGGCTGAGAAAAAAAAAAGAACAGCCGGTCAACAGGAATTAATCAAAGTTGTTTAACCCATAACTATATTACCAAAAAAAAAAAAGAAAGAAAAAGTGCTGTCTCTCACGACAACGGGAGCGGATACCAGGCCCTGGGCATGACCAGCAGGCTTCAGCCGCACATCGGTGCAGACGACTCCGGCGTGTGGCAAAACACAGTAGACTGAGACTGCCACCGCAAATGTCTGGCTTATGTATGCCCCCTAGCTCCGCCCCACGACGCGTCAGTGCACGCGAATTCTATGCCCTGATATCTTAAAAAAAAGGAAAACAGATAAGGGCAAGGTTAAGCTGTAATTATTTTATGCAAGTAGCCATTGCGAGGCGGTTTGAGGAAAACGGGCCTGTTTAAACGTAGCCAGAAATGGGCGATAAGTGACATGAAAGAAAAGAAATGATTTTAGGCTACGTGTAAGAGGCAACTGTGCATGACTGTTTAGTTCTTATTATCCCCCCCTATTGTTTTTTTTTTTTTTCCTTTTTGCTCTAATAGCAGTGGCAGCAGAAGCATTTTAACCAAGTGTTCAGCACCTTAAGGGAAAAAAGAACTAACAAATAACAAAAAACAGAAAAAAAAAACAGAAGGCGCGAGGGGTCGCAAGCCATACTTTGCAGCAAAGGGTATAGCAAGGCAGGAATTCGGACCATTAAAGTGAGAAAGTAGCGCCACGTCTCGCCCTAAGCGAGCACTACGACACCTTCTGGTGTGGCTTTGGCGTCCTTCAGACACCAGGTAGTGCTCTTTACACACTAACAGTCAAATTGAAAATTACGAGGAAGTGTAAAGCAGAAGAATTGTTACACAGCAACATGGCGACTCGGCAGAAAAAGTTCAAGAACATATGAACGCATGAATGCCCGCCACCGAGCCGCCAGTGCTGTGTTTATTTAATGCAGTCGCATACTTTATGCGCTTAGCGCAACTGGACGCAGATCCTGAATCCTGTAAAATTAAAGCTGCCACGAGCCATAGAAAGCAGATGCCTTAGCATTCTGACGGGATGTGAGTTGCCTTGAATTAAAATTATTTGTTTAAACTTATTTGGAAACCTTGAACAAACGACACGGCTGAGAAAAAAAAAAGAACAGCCGGTCAACAGGAATTAATCAAAGTTGTTTAACCCATAACTATATTACCAAAAAAAAAAAAGAAAGAAAAAGTGCTGTCTCTCACGACAACGGGAGCGGATACCAGGCCCTGGGCATGACCAGCAGGCTTCAGCCGCACATCGGTGCAGACGACTCCGGCGTGTGGCAAAACACAGTAGACTGAGACTGCCACCGCAAATGTCTGGCTTATGTATGCCCCCTAGCTCCGCCCCACGACGCGTCAGTGCACGCGAATTCTATGCCCTGATATCTTAAAAAAAAGGAAAACAGATAAGGGCAAGGTTAAGCTGTAATTATTTTATGCAAGTAGCCATTGCGAGGCGGTTTGAGGAAAACGGGCCTGTTTAAACGTAGCCAGAAATGGGCGATAAGTGACATGAAAGAAAAGAAATGATTTTAGGCTACGTGTAAGAGGCAACTGTGCATGACTGTTTAGTTCTTATTATCCCCCCCTATTGTTTTTTTTTTTTTTTTTTCCTTTTTGCTCTAATAGCAGTGGCAGCAGAAGCATTTTAACCAAGTGTTCAGCACCTTAAGGGAAAAAAGAACTAACAAATAACAAAAAACAGAAAAAAAAAACAGAAGGCGCGAGGGGTCGCAAGCCATACTTTGCAGCAAAGGGTATAGCAAGGCAGGAATTCGGACCATTAAAGTGAGAAAGTAGCGCCACGTCTCGCCCTAAGCGAGCACTACGACACCTTCTGGTGTGGCTTTGGCGTCCTTCAGACACCAGGTAGCGCTCTTTACACACTAACAGTCAAATTGAAAATTACGAGGAAGTGTAAAGCAGAAGAATTGTTACACAGCAACATGGCGACTCGGCAGAAAACGTTCAAGAACATATGAACGCATGAATGCCCGCCACCGAGCCGCCAGTGCTGTGTTTATTTAATGCAGTCGCATACTTTATGCGCTTAGCGCAACTGGACGCAGATCCTGAATCCTGTAAAATTAAAGCTGCCACGAGCCATAGAAAGCAGATGCCTTAGCATTCTGACGGGATGTGAGTTGCCTTGAATTAAAATTATTTGTTTAAACTTATTTGGAAACCTTGAACAAACGACACGGCTGAGAAAAAAAAAAAGAACAGCCGGTCAACAGGAATTAATCAAAGTTGTTTAACCCATAACTATATTACCAAAAAAAAAAAAGAAAGAAAAAGTGCTGTCTCTCACGACATCGGGAGCGGATACCAGGCCCTGGGCATGACCAGCAGGCTTCAGCCGCACATCGGTGCAGACGACTCCGGCGTGTGGCAAAACACAGTAGACTGAGACTGCCACCGCAAATGTCTGGCTTATGTATGCCCCCTAGCTCCGCCCCACGACGCGTCAGTGCACGCGAATTCTATGCCCTGATATCTTAAAAAAAAGGAAAACAGATAAGGGCAAGGTTAAGCTGTAATTATTTTATGCAAGTAGCCATTGCGAGGCGGTTTGAGGAAAACGGGCCTGTTTAAACGTAGCCAGAAATGGGCGATAAGTGACATGAAAGAAAAGAAATGATTTTAGGCTACGTGTAAGAGGCAACTGTGCATGACTGTTTAGTTCTTATTATCCCCCCCTATTGTTTTTTTTTTTTTTTTTTCCTTTTTGCTCTAATAGCAGTGGCAGCAGAAGCATTTTAACCAAGTGTTCAGCACCTTAAGGGAAAAAAGAACTAACAAATAACAAAAAACAGAAAAAAAAAACAGAAGGCGCGAGGGGTCGCAAGCCATACTTTGCAGCAAAGGGTATAGCAAGGCAGGAATTCGGACCATTAAAGTGAGAAAGTAGCGCCACGTCTCGCCCTAAGCGAGCACTACGACACCTTCTGGTGTGGCTTTGGCGTCCTTCAGACACCAGGTAGCGCTCTTTACACACTAACAGTCAAATTGAAAATTACGAGGAAGTGTAAAGCAGAAGAATTGTTACACAGCAACATGGCGACTCGGCAGAAAACGTTCAAGAACATATGAACGCATGAATGCCCGCCACCGAGCCGCCAGTGCTGTGTTTATTTAATGCAGTCGCATACTTTATGCGCTTAGCGCAACTGGACGCAGATCCTGAATCCTGTAAAATTAAAGCTGCCACGAGCCATAGAAAGCAGATGCCTTAGCATTCTGACGGG
>NC_092823.1:262500-275000 GCF_023375885.2 Dermacentor andersoni
CTGCAGGTATCCGACTCCATCCTGCGGCGGTCTTGCTAGAGGCGCGCACTCGTCACGCTGCAGTAGTATTGCCTCGTTTCCGTCTTTTCGAAGAATTGGCACAACGGTTTGCCACCGTCTCCCTCTCGTGAGGCCGCTGGCGCGTGGCTTTAGCGCTCAACGTACTGTCCATGATGCCGACGCGGTCAAAACGAGTCGACGGACGCACGTTCCCTGTGCGCCGAAGTCTCTCTTGATATGTGATCCGACCCTCAGACAGACGAAGCCAAGGGAAGACCCAAGGCCGCAATGTGCGTTCAAAGAATCAGTGCTCAGTGTGTCCTGCAATTCACACCAAGTCTCGCAGCTGGCTGCGTTCTTCATCGACCCGAGAACCGAGTGATCCACCGCTTAGAGTCGTGAAAAATAGTTTGTTCAATTCAGTACAGTACAACCAGGGTTTTAGGCACGTGGCGTCTCCCTGTGTGTGGTTTCGAAGAGCGCCTTTCGGCGTGCGCTCCTCCAGTCTCGCTCTTTCGGCGGCCGCGTCTCAGCAGCTGAAAGCCTAATGGCACTCCACTCCTGCTACTCGCGCGTGTGTTTTGCGCCCACGCCTTCCTCGCTTGCCCTCGAGGCACCTTATGCCGTTTGCGCGCACTCGAAGCCGGTTTTACCTGCCAACCATCCACCGGACCCGTGTGTCTCGTGTGCACGTTCACATCGCTCCACTAAAAATTGCAAAGAGCGACAGAGCCATGATTAGGGCTAAGCCGCTGTGGAGTCTTTAACGGCTACACGGCCACGGGCAGGGCTTCACCCCCATCGACGTGCTTCGCTTCAGTCAGCAGTAGGTTCATAGAAGGGCCTCAAACACACACACACTTTCGCATCGGCAGATCGCCGCAGCATAACCGCTGTTGATCCAACAGCCTACTTGAGACGAAAGACAAGAGCCCGGCGCGCGTACTCGCGCAGCTCTCCAAAACCACTCGGCCAGTGCCAGGGACGGCTCCCTGCGCCGGCGCCACAACAAGTCTACTTGAGGCGGAAGACGAAGCCAGCAAGGGCCTGGCCGCAAGTGCGTTCGAATCCGGGACTACAGTCCCTCGTCTGTCCGTACTTCCTCTTTCGACGTGCGGCGCCTTCCCAAAGCGCACAAGTCCGCTAACCGCAGAACGCTTCCGACGTAGCAAAGCCGCGTTTCCTTCGGTACTTCGCAGCAACGCCGCCTTTCCCTCGGCGGCGGGCGAATAGCCTGCAGACGTCGTCGCATTAAACCGCGATCTCGACACCTCGCGCGTCACGAGCAGGAGCCGACCGGCAGCCTCCGGCCCTTTCGGACTCGGTGGCATTTGCCGCGGAGGACGGGAGAGCACTTTAGGCCACGGTTCCTTCCGTACTTGGCAGCCGCACCCTCATACCGACAGTTCCATGACCGACCGAGCGCCACACCGTTCCTTTAGTACTTGGGCGGCAACAAAGTCGGGTCGTTACTCCATACTCGCCGCAGGAAGCGACCGGCAGCCGCCAGCCTTTTCAGACTCGGCAGCGTTTGCCGCGGAGGACGGGAGAGCGCTCGCACCACGGTTCCGTGTGTACTAAGCGGCAGCGGCATTAGCTCTCGACCGTCAGTTCCTTGACCGACCGCACGCTTCGCCGTTCCCCTCGTACTGGGCAAAGCAGCAGGTCGGGTCGTCTTACTCCCATTCCGCGCAAGAGCGCCAAAGCGGACAGAAAGCCCACCCAGTGTGCGTTACGCCGTTTCTACCCGCGGGCGCGGCCAAGCCAACCGTCCAAGGTTGCAGCCGGCGTCCACTGGGCGCAACAAATTTGGCACGGGGCGCCCCTCAAATTCAGGCAGTCCCCGGCATGTTCGGGTATAGCCGTCCCCGCGTCCAAGCGGGGCCAGCGGCGGAAAGCGTCGGGCGCAGCGAGCTGCTTCACCCACACGGGGTAGAAACAATGGCGCTCGCCACCCTTCACAATCCGGTAATGATCCTTCCGCAGGTTCACCTACGGAAACCTTGTTACGACTTTTACTTCCTCTAAATGATCAAGTTTGGTCATCTTTCCAACAGACCGGCGCAACCGAAAGGCCGCGCCGGACATCGGTCCGAAGACCTCACTAAATCATTCAATCGGTAGTAGCGACGGGCGGTGTGTACAAAGGGCAGGGACGTAATCAACGCGAGCTTATGACTCGCGCTTACTGGGAATTCCTCGTTCAAGGGGAACAATTGCAAGCCCCTATCCCAATCACGAAAGAAGTTCCACGGGTTACCCAGTCTTTTCAGACAGGGATAAAGACACGCTGCTTCCTTCAGTGTAGCGCGCGTGCGGCCCCGGACATCTAAGGGCATCACAGACCTGTTATTGCTCTGTTTCGTGCGGCTAGGAGCCGCTTGTCCCTCTAAGAAGGTTGTAAGGTGCTGGGAACCCCGCACCTATTTAATAGGCTAGAGTCTCGTTCGTTATCGGAATTAACCAGACAAATCGCTCCACCAACTAAGAACGGCCATGCACCACCATCCACCGAATCAAGAAAGAGCTCTCAATCTGTCAATCCTCCCAGTGTCCGGGCCGGGTAAGTTTTCCCGTGTTGAGTCAAATTAAGCCGCAGGCTCCACTCCTGGTGGTGCCCTTCCGTCAATTCCTTTAAGTTTCAGCTTTGCAACCATACTTCCCCCGGAACCCAAACACTTTGGTTTCCCGGAAGCTGCCCGCCGAGTCATTTGAGTAACTCAGGCGGATCGCTGGTTGGCATCGTTTATGGTCAGAACTAGGGCGGTATCTGATCGCCTTCGAACCTCTGACTTTCGTTCTTGATCAAAGAAAACATTCTTGGCAAATGCTTTCGCAGTAGTTCGTCTTGCGACGGTCCAAGAATTTCACCTCTAGCGCCGCAATACGAATGCCCCCGTCTGTCCCTCTTAATCATTACCTCGTATTCCAAAAACCAACAGAACAGAAACGAGGTCTTGTTCTATTATTCCATGCAAGTTTATTCAGGCGACTCGCCTGCGTTGAGCACTCTAATTTTTTCAAAGTAAAAGCACCGGCCTTCTCGAGGCACACAATGAAGTGCACCAAGAAAGGACCGGCATGATGTTCAGTCCGAGCCGTCGCATCGGGTAGATGCACTACTCGTCTGGAACTGAGATCCAACTACGAGCTTTTTAACCGCAGCAGCTTTAGTATACGCTATTGGAGCTGGAATTACCGCGGCTGCTGGCACCAGACTTGCCCTCCAATTGATCCTCGTTAAAGGATTTAGAGTGTACTCATTTCAATTACGGGGCCTCAAAAGAGTCCCGTATTGTTATTTTTCGTCACTACCTCCCCGTGCCGGGAGTGGGTAATTTGCGCGCCTGCTGCCTTCCTTGGATGTGGTAGCCGTTTCTCAGGCTCCCTCTCCGGAATCGAACCCTGATTCTCCGTTACCCGTAACAACCATGGTAAGCAAGTAACCTACCATCGAAAGTTGATAAGGCAGACACTTGAAAGAAACGTCGCCGGCTCGTGGCCATGCGATCAGCACAAAGTTATCCAGAGTCACCACACAATACGGGCCGAAACCCGATCGATCTTGGTCTAATAAAAGCACCCGTCGCCCAAAGGGCTTCAGGCTCACTGCATGTATTAGCTCTAGAATTGCCACAGTTATCCAAGTAGGAAGAAACGATCTAAGGAACCATAACTGATTTAATGAGCCATTCGCGGTTTCGCCTTATTTCGGCATGTACTTAGACATGCATGGCTTAATCTTTGAGACAAGCATATGATTACTGGCAGGATCAACCAGGTAATCGTTCAACTGCGCGTCCAGCCTTTCAAGCAGGCCGGACGCCGTTTTTGCGATGCCGAGGCCACCTTCAGGCGCCCCAACACGCTTCGTTCTCGCAAAGGGTAGCACTTTGCACAGTCCGAGACGACGGCGTTCGAGCTCGCTACGGCGCCCTCCCCGCAGGGCCGGGTATCGCCACGCGGCAAGAAGCACGCAACATTCTCGATAGACCGGTTGTGTCGACTCGATCGCGGCTTGCGGTTTCTCTCGAGCCCGCAGCACTGGTGGACCGACCGACACTTGCAACGTAGCCGAGACGGCAAAGCCGCTAGGCGACGGGTCACGCCCGCGCCTTCGGCGCTTTCGTATTTGATTCGTCCGAGGACGATGCGGAACACACTTCGATATCGTGGAAAAAGCGTCGTCCGACAACCAGCCCCTAACGCATCAAGCGGATGAGGCTGCAGACGTCAGCTGTGGGATCCACGGGAGCGATACCGGGGACACGCTTGACGGGCACGAAGCCCGCCGCATATCAAACACCCAGGTCGCTTTGGGGGCGACTGCTCTCTGGGACCCCCATATAATAGCAGCGATAAGTACCCAGACCTCCATGGGGCCGTACTCGTGCCACTTTCGACGAGCGTTTGGCGAAAATCGTGCCGCCTCGTAACGCCGCGCGCAAGATTGAAAGCTTACGTCGGCAGCACAATGCCGAAGTCGTGAAAGCGCAGCGCGTCCACCGAATGCGCGAACGGCAATTTCTCGCTAATGGCCAGTACGGTTTCCTGCACAATTGCCTTTCTGTCGCCCTACGGGGCCCCCGGCCGATCGATTCGAGGCACGCTAGCACGGCCCCTTCGCCATTTCCGAGCACGCGTGCGAACAGTGCGGGCGGCGTGCTCGACGCCCCGGCTGACGTCGTTTCGCACTTTGTCTCTTCGCGTGCTCGCGGCAACGCCGCGGCCAACGACGACGTCTGCGCGGTTCTTTGCCGGTTCCCGGCGTGCTATAGTGCAGCCCTCTGCAGGGCGACACCGGCTCCGTCGTGTCCGTGCGGCGGCTTGTACGCAAAAGTTGCGCCAAAGGCGTCGCGCTCGCGCCGCCCCGGCACACGCGGTTTCGGACTTTGTCTCTTCCAGCGCTCGCGTAGTCGTGGGCACGATTGTCGACGTCGGAACGGTGCGCGGACTACGCCACGAGCACGCGCAAGCCGAAAATCGCACTACGGTACAATGTCGGCCGGGGCCGTACGGCCCCTTACAGTAGCAGCGATAAGTGCCCAGACCTCCATGGGGCCGTACTCGTGCGACGCGGCGGCGTACTGCGCCGAGCCGAGCGCCAATATTTGGCTTTTGCAGGGCGGATTCGAGCTCTGGCGATCGCCGCGGTACCGCCGCTCACCGATTCAAGGCACGCTAGCGCGGACCCTTCGCCATTTCCGAGCACGCGTGCGAACAGTGCAGGCGGCGTGCTCGACGCCCCGGCTGACGTCCTTTCGGACTTTGTCTCTTCGCGTGCTCGCGGCAACGCCGCGGCCAACGACGACGTCTGCGCGGTTCTTTGCCGGTTCCCGGCGTGCTATAGTGCAGCCCTCTGCAGGGCGACACCGGCTCCGTCGTGTCCGTGCGGCGGCTTGTACGCAAAAGTTGCGCCAAAGGCGTCGCGCTTGCGCCGCCCCAGCACACGCGGTTTCGGACTTTGTCTCTTCCAGCGCTCGCGTAGTCGTGGGCACGATTGTCGACGTCGGAACGGTGCGCGGACTACGCCACGAGCACGCGCAAGCCGAAAATCGCACTACGGTACAATGTCGGCCGGGGCCGTACGGCCCCTTACAGTAGCAGCGATAAGTGCCCAGACCTCCATGGGGCCGTACTCGTGCGACGCGGCGGCGTACTGCGCCGAGCCGAGCGCCAATATTTGGCTTTTGCAGGGCGGATTCGAGCTCTGGCGATCGCCGCGGTACCGCCGCTCACCGATTCAAGGCACGCTAGCGCGGCCCCTTCGCCATTTCCGAGCACGCGTGCGAACAGTGCGGGCGGCGTGCTCGACGCCCCGGCTGACGTCCTTTCGGACTTTGTCTCTTCGCGTGCTCGCGGCAACGCCGCGGCCAACGACGACGTCTGCGCGGTTCTTTGCCGGTTCCCGGCGTGCTATAGTGCAGCCCTCTGCAGGGCGACACCGGCTCCGTCGTGTCCGTGCGGCGGCTTGTACGCAAAAGTTGCGCCAAAGGCGTCGCGCTCGCGCCGCCCCGGCACACGCGGTTTCGGACTTTGTCTCTTCCAGCGCTCGCGTAGTCGTGGGCACGATTGTCGACGTCGGAACGGTGCGCGGACTACGCCACGAGCACGCGCAAGCCGAAAATCGCACTACGGTACAATGTCGGCCGGGGCCGTACGGCCCCTTACAGTAGCAGCGATAAGTGCCCAGACCTCCATGGGGCCGTACTCGTGCGACGCGGCGGCGTACTGCGCCGAGCCGAGCGCCAATATTTGGCTTTTGCAGGGCGGATTCGAGCTCTGGCGATCGCCGCGGTACCGCCGCTCACCGATTCAAGGCACGCTAGCGCGGCCCCTTCGCCATTTCCGAGCACGCGTGCGAACAGTGCGGGCGGCGTGCTCGACGCCCCGGCTGACGTCCTTTCGGACTTTGTCTCTTCGCGTGCTCGCGGCAACGCCGCGGCCAACGACGACGTCTGCGCGGTTCTTTGCCGGTTCCCAGCGTGCTATAGTGCAGCCCTCTGCAGGGTGACACCGGCTCCGTCGTGTCCGTGCGGCGGCTTGTACGCAAAAGTTGCGTCAAAGGCGTCGCGCTCGCGCCGCCCCGGCACACGCGGTTTCGGACTTTGTCTCTTCCAGCGCTCGCAACCATGTCGGGGCCGACGCCGACGACTGCGTGGTGTTTCAACGATTGCCGGCGTGACACAATGCAGCTGCGTGCGGGATGCCAGCGATTCCGTCGTGGCGGTGCGGCGGCTTGTACGCAAAAGTTGCGTCAAAGGCGTCGTGCTCGCACCGCCCCGGCACACGTGGTTTCGGACTTTGTCTCTTCGAGCGCTCGCAGCGATGTCGAGGCGATCGCTTACGTCTGCACGGTTTCCGGTGTGCTACAATGCAGCAGTCTGCCGCACTACACCTCTTGGTTGCCGAGGCCAGCACGGCAATTTACTGAAGCGAGCGCATTGCGCCCAGGCGGCAGCGGACTTTGTGCTTTCGGGAGTGCTCTTGCTGTAAAATTTGAACGGCTGCAGCTGCGCGAAGCAAGTGTACCTATTTTCACTCTCTCTCTGTCTGCCTTTGAGGCGACTGTAATTTCACTTTAAACGCAACTGGAGGCGGGAGCAACCTGATGAGAGTAGGTGGACTTCGGTACATGTTGTAATTTAGAAATTGCTTTCAAGCTTTGAGGACATACACCTTCGCGCCATCTGCTTTCCCCGTCTCTTTGGCACTTTATAGTATGTGCTGCATGCTCTGCATTCCAAAGAAACACGCCTGTGTCTCTCCCTCTCTCACGTTCTTCTTCTTTTTGTAGCTGCTGTTGTAGAAGATGCTATGCTCTTTAATCGCTGTAACATAGAGTGCTTGCACAAGCCAACAACTTTTGCGCGTTTTTTTTTTTTTTTTTTCTCTTCCCAAGACGTTTCTGCCATTATTCACTAACTCTCGTTCTTAGTATGCAATGGAGCGTTAGCTCGCGCCATCTACCTTTCTTTCTGTATTGCAAAGTCCGCAGGTTTTCCTAGTTCCGTACTCAGATGGCGCCAATGCGTTTTGGCGCCAGGTTCGAACGACCTCGCTGTACTCGTGTTTCCCATTTGAATGTTGCAAAGGGGTTTGCGACAGGGGGTGGTTCTTGTGCAAGGCTGAGCTTTCCAGCTGCGTTTAAGCTATGCTAGCATGTGTGCGTATATATATATATATATATATATATATATATAAATACACAAACACACACACACACACACACACATGCATATATACATACACACACACGGTAATGGTAAAGATGATGAGGTAGCACTTTTTTTTTTTTTTACAATGCCTGTGTTTCAGATGGCGATCTTTCTCCCCTCTATGTTTCCGGTGGGAAGGAGTGTGCAGCGTTTTCTATATTTATTTTGTCATTCACTTCTATGTTGCTCGTCTTCGTACATGGGGCATGCTACCTAATTCTACCGGTCGATTCGACACGTTGCGATCCGTCCCGGCCTGTGCCGTATCAAAATTTTCAGTGGGCCTTGCGGTAAATAAAAAGAAATGAAGGAAATGCGCGTAGTATATTACAATTGCACACGGGCTTGAAACGAAGCCCTCAAGGAAGGTCACCTTGAGCGGTCGCATTCAGACGGAAGTAAGCATTCCCCTGGCGCGTTTTTTTCCGCTCGCCTGTTCCGTTTTCTACGAGGTTGCCTTGGTTGGTTTCGCGTTACAAGCAAGCTTGCACTCGGGTCTCGTTTCTACGCGACAGCGTTTCGTTAACAGCGAAAGACTGAGGCGTTGCGAGTTCATCCGTGAGATAGGGAGCGTTGAGTCTGTACACAGGCTGAATTTTATAATATTGCCCACGCTGTTGCTGAGGTTACCCATGTCGGCAGGGCGCCCACAAGGCAGTAGTACAATGAAGTGAAGTGAAGGACATCGCTTCTCGGCCTTTTGGCTAAGATCAAAGTGTAGTATCTGTTCTTATCAGCTTAATATCTGATACGGGTTCTATATGGACCCACGATATTAAACCTATTTTTGGAAGTTGGCGGAGTGCTTGAAGCCTGCTTCACCTCCGCCGCAGGTCGGCCCGGTATTGCACTACCTCCGGGATCGGCCCCGCTCACTTAGGTGAGACTTCATTCAATCAAAATGAAGAGCACAAGCTCAACGCGAGCAGTGACTTGACACGCACCATTCCTATACTACACGCAACGATGCCGGTTCGCGGACCACGAGAGTAATTAAACTGCCACTCCATCTGTGTGTAGCGTCGCACTTGTTGCGTCGCAAATGGGACAGCCGCTCCAGCAAATTTCTAGTTATGGGCTTCGAGAAAAATTAATGAAAGCAAAAGAAAGAACCAGAATTCCTATTTGTCCGATGTCTCTGAATGATTGTCTCCTGTAAAGAGCCACTTGGGGGGATGGGGGGTAGGATTAGCCGTGGGGTTCGCAATCAATATGAATCCCACTCAAAGCCAACACTGGATTTTGGAGTTCACTATCGCTTGGATCCGTAAACCACCGCGGCCACGCAAGCTCGCCCTGCCGCCGAAATCCGCTGCCCAAGTGGAAGAAAGATTCCCTATGAAAGAAAAATAGAGTGCCCGATTTCTGGCAACTACTGTGCAGCCTTTGTGTACACATTTTCGCAGCAGTGGGACCGAGCGCCTCGAAAACAAACTTGTCGTATGCCCAAATGTGGCGAAATATATTCAAGGGTTAAAAGGTGCCTCATCTTTCTAACCTGTATGTTACGAAGACCTGTTGCTACCTTTTCATCATGAACATCATCATCATCATCATCCTGGCTACGCCCACTGCAGGGCAAAGGCATCTGCCATGATCCTCCAAGTACCCCGGTCAGGTGCCGATTGTCGCCATGTAGTCCCTAATCTAATCTGCCCTCCTAACTTTCTGCCACCCCCTGCTACGCTTCCCTCCTCTTGGAATTCAGTCTGTAACCCTTAATGGCCACCGGTTATCTTCCCCCCAGATTGCATGCCCTGCGCATGCCCATTTGTTTTTCCTGGTTTAAACTTTGGTGTCATTAACGAGCGTTTGTTCTCGCACACCCCAATCTGCTCTATTCCGATCCCCCCGTGACGCCACACCCATCATCCTTCTTTCCAGAGCCCGTTGCGTCGCCCTCAGTTACCCTTCGGTAATCCTCAAAGCTTTTTGTTGGGGCACTCGTGGCATCTTTCTCGTTTAATGAAGTCAAATTTTTTTCAGTTTTGGGGGAAAACTCAATGAGCTAGGCGCGATTGTGTCCCTGGCGCCGCTCTCAACAAGATGGCGGCGCCCATGCTTTTTGCCTGCAGGTTCGGCCCTACGCAGAACACGCCTGCCGGGCAGTGTAGCCACGTTGAAGGGGCAAAGCGTAGTGCAGTGAAGCGCTTGCTCGGGCGAAAAACGCAAATATGAGCCAAACAGGAATTTCCATTATTGGAAATTCCAGTTCAGTTTGCGCATTGCGTTCGCCTAAGGTAAAGAACACAAATGCGAGTGCCACAGCAGTCAAGTCAAAGCTTAGGATTGCGTATCATTTTTTTTTTTTTTCTTTTCGTGCCTTTTACTCCTGGCCTGCGTGGCCCTAGCGCGCATGCACACGAAAGTAATGAAATGCTGAAAACACGAAATAATGCGGTGCGGCTGTATCATATCTATTTTGTGCGCTTTGTTCTTTGTGGACTACAGCGGTGTGCGTCATGAGAAAGTTTCGGTGCCCTTCTTGGGTGACCAGTGAAGCTATATTTAAAACCACATTGATTTGTACGGTTATTGCTACAAACTGCGTGTGGGTGTTTTTCTTTTTCGCTGCCAACGATGGGTTATCGCAACCGCGATCGGTTCTGCTGCTACGCTAGACGCGTGCTTGCCAACGGTTGGCTCTATACGCGACCCGCGACGCGTGGTCGGCACATTCAAGCAGTCAATTGCAAACCGTTCCAAGAAAAAGGATGTACTCCACTTGCCACCTAGTTCGACGATTGTACTTTCTGACCCTCGAGGAAGCGCCGCCATCCCACGTTTTCTATAATACGATAAGATTCAGAGCGACCGCGACCACTTGTCTTTGTCAATATCTCGGAAACGCTTTCTTTGTTTTCTTTTTTTTTTTTTTTAAATCCAGATACTCAGACGCGCCCGTGTTCACGCGCACTTGTTCTCTCCGATAAGCAGGGAAGCTCGGTTGGGGTGGTGTCGGGCCTTGCGCATGCGCTGCTGAGCTCGTCGCTTCGCCGGCCGGTCGATGCTGGCGCGGTACTGGTAATGAACTTCGACGTGCATGGTGAAACGTCACTTTGTATTGCCACTGTAGACTAGCAATGCAATGCGTTTGCGAGCGATTGGATAAATGAGAAAGCGTGCACTGTCTACAGTTCATGCCCCTCTAGAGTAGTGGAAATGTTGCTCCAAGTGTTAGGTTTGTAATTTGCGCCTACGAACATGAACTAAACAAAGAAAATGGTCTGCAGCCGCCTTCGCTTCATAAAATTCCCGTACGAAGAAATTTCCGTGCGCGAATGAGAGAGCAAAAGAGAGAAACCATGTTAAGAAGAATGGCTGCCTTTTACGTGATCTCGCGCATGAAACCAGACGATAGATTAATTTTAGCCGTTCATTTTGATTTGCCGAATGTAAACCGGAACACTTTCTCCACGCGGTCTTCAGATTTGAATGGCAATCAATCACATCCTTTCTTTTTTTTTTTTTTTTTTCTGTTTCTTTCTATCTGGAACCGAAAGAATTCAGAACGCCATTTCAATCTTAGATTCGATTAGATATCGCGACTGGTATGCTGAAATATCACGCCTTATCTGGTGTTAACCTTCTTGATCACGGCAATAAAAAATCGCCAGTTCCCGAACTTTAATCGCGCCGAAGATGAACCGATATGCTGGATTCTTATTGTCATGATTTTATAGAAAGCGCTGGTTCTATGGCTAGCTTTGAGGAAAAGAAAAACATCGTTCAGGAATGTATAACTCTAAACAACTAAAAAAAAAAATCTGCCGGCAATTGGTACTACAACGAGAGTACTGAGAATACTGGAAAAGATGAAATCCAATCATGCTGAACTGAACTGAAATTATTTCATCAAGACATGCCCCGAAAAACGTGGCCACTTTCAATGATAATTTCAAATGTGATTTCTTTCTTTTTTTTTTCTTTACGACGGATAATAATTATCTTTCCAATGGCGGATGTGAAAATTTCAGAGCACGTCATTTTCGAAATCCCAAGGCCCCGGACGCATTCTCTCTTCTTTAAGTATTTTGGTGGTGCACACGGAGGAAAATTTCGCGCACGTAATTTATAAACTAGTAGTTGATTTTCTAGAAGAACACAAAGTGCTGACAAACGGCCAACCAGGACACAATTAAATTGGTATTACGCACGGTTTCGAAGCCGCGGTAACAAAAGGGTAACAAAGGGACGTTCATTTCGTGGTGTCGATTTCACGTCTCTCACAATAAAAAAAAAAAAAAATAATAATAATAAAAACTACTGCATAAAATGGGTTTTCCCAAACTGGATGGTTTCGATCAGCTTTTGAACAGCCCTTCCTTAAATTGAGTTGGCGTTGATTGAGCAGGTGCGGTTTTGGATTTTTGTAAATGGCATCAGTACTGGACAGTCCGTTCACTTGAGGATCAAAGGAGAAACCCCCCAAAAAAATATCATATCGTGGTGAGAGACGCGGCAGATGAGTACAATTATCGGCAGAAAAAAAAAAGGAAAACCGCCTCGTACTCAGAAGCCGCTCCTCTCACGTGTGAAGCTTCAAACAAATTGTTTTTCTTGAGACGCTCTATAAAGTTATACACAGCTCCTTAAATGCAGCACCCGCACACAAAGCCAAACGTTCCAAGCTGGAAAGAAAGCATGAAATTCGCGGTGCCCGTTTCCTGTGAAACAACGGGCAACAATACGCAAAGTCCGCTACCACGTCAGCCGGGGCGGCCACACCCCGCCCGCGCTTAAGCCACATATGGCGACTGAAAATGCTCGCCGCTCAAGCTG
>NC_092823.1:282500-300000 GCF_023375885.2 Dermacentor andersoni
TCGGCGGCGGGCGAATAGCCTGCAGACGTCGTCGCATTAAACCGCGATCTCGACACCTCGCGCGTCACGAGCAGGAGCCGACCGGCAGCCTCCGGCCCTTTCGGACTCGGTGGCATTTGCCGCGGAGGACGGGAGAGCACTTTAGGCCACGGTTCCTTCCGTACTTGGCAGCCGCACCCTCATACCGACAGTTCCATGACCGACCGAGCGCCACACCGTTCCTTTAGTACTTGGGCGGCAACAAAGTCGGGTCGTTACTCCATACTCGCCGCAGGAAGCGACCGGCAGCCGCCAGCCTTTTCAGACTCGGCAGCGTTTGCCGCGGAGGACGGGAGAGCGCTCGCACCACGGTTCCGTGTGTACTAAGCGGCAGCGGCATTAGCTCTCGACCGTCAGTTCCTTGACCGACCGCACGCTTCGCCGTTCCCCTCGTACTGGGCAAAGCAGCAGGTCGGGTCGTCTTACTCCCATTCCGCGCAAGAGCGCCAAAGCGGACAGAAAGCCCACCCAGTGTGCGTTACGCCGTTGCTACCCGCGGGCGCGGCCAAGCCAACCGTCCAAGGTTGCAGCCGGCGTCCACTGGGCGCAACAAATTTGGCACGGGGCGCCCCTCAAAATTCAGGCAGTCCCCGGCATGTTCGGGTATAGCCGTCCCCGCGTCCAAGCGGGGCCAGCGGCGGAAAGCGTCGGGCGCAGCGAGCTGCTTCACCCACACGGGGTAGAAACAATGGCGCTCGCCACCCTTCACAATCCGGTAATGATCCTTCCGCAGGTTCACCTACGGAAACCTTGTTACGACTTTTACTTCCTCTAAATGATCAAGTTTGGTCATCTTTCCAACAGACCGGCGCAACCGAAAGGCCGCGCCGGACATCGGTCCGAAGACCTCACTAAATCATTCAATCGGTAGTAGCGACGGGCGGTGTGTACAAAGGGCAGGGACGTAATCAACGCGAGCTTATGACTCGCGCTTACTGGGAATTCCTCGTTCAAGGGGAACAATTGCAAGCCCCTATCCCAATCACGAAAGAAGTTCCACGGGTTACCCAGTCTTTTCAGACAGGGATAAAGACACGCTGCTTCCTTCAGTGTAGCGCGCGTGCGGCCCCGGACATCTAAGGGCATCACAGACCTGTTATTGCTCTGTTTCGTGCGGCTAGGAGCCGCTTGTCCCTCTAAGAAGGTTGTAAGGTGCTGGGAACCCCGCACCTATTTAATAGGCTAGAGTCTCGTTCGTTATCGGAATTAACCAGACAAATCGCTCCACCAACTAAGAACGGCCATGCACCACCATCCACCGAATCAAGAAAGAGCTCTCAATCTGTCAATCCTCCCAGTGTCCGGGCCGGGTAAGTTTTCCCGTGTTGAGTCAAATTAAGCCGCAGGCTCCACTCCTGGTGGTGCCCTTCCGTCAATTCCTTTAAGTTTCAGCTTTGCAACCATACTTCCCCCGGAACCCAAACACTTTGGTTTCCCGGAAGCTGCCCGCCGAGTCATTTGAGTAACTCAGGCGGATCGCTGGTTGGCATCGTTTATGGTCAGAACTAGGGCGGTATCTGATCGCCTTCGAACCTCTGACTTTCGTTCTTGATCAAAGAAAACATTCTTGGCAAATGCTTTCGCAGTAGTTCGTCTTGCGACGGTCCAAGAATTTCACCTCTAGCGCCGCAATACGAATGCCCCCGTCTGTCCCTCTTAATCATTACCTCGTATTCCAAAAACCAACAGAACAGAAACGAGGTCTTGTTCTATTATTCCATGCAAGTTTATTCAGGCGACTCGCCTGCGTTGAGCACTCTAATTTTTTCAAAGTAAAAGCACCGGCCTTCTCGAGGCACACAATGAAGTGCACCAAGAAAGGACCGGCATGATGTTCAGTCCGAGCCGTCGCATCGGGTAGATGCACTACTCGTCTGGAACTGAGATCCAACTAAGAGCTTTTTAACCGCAGCAGCTTTAGTATACGCTATTGGAGCTGGAATTACCGCGGCTGCTGGCACCAGACTTGCCCTCCAATTGATCCTCGTTAAAGGATTTAGAGTGTACTCATTTCAATTACGGGGCCTCAAAAGAGTCCCGTATTGTTATTTTTCGTCACTACCTCCCCGTGCCGGGAGTGGGTAATTTGCGCGCCTGCTGCCTTCCTTGGATGTGGTAGCCGTTTCTCAGGCTCCCTCTCCGGAATCGAACCCTGATTCTCCGTTACCCGTAACAACCATGGTAAGCAAGTAACCTACCATCGAAAGTTGATAAGGCAGACACTTGAAAGAAACGTCGCCGGCTCGTGGCCATGCGATCAGCACAAAGTTATCCAGAGTCACCACACAATACGGGCCGAAACCCGATCGATCTTGGTCTAATAAAAGCACCCGTCGCCCAAAGGGCTTCAGGCTCACTGCATGTATTAGCTCTAGAATTGCCACAGTTATCCAAGTAGGAAGAAACGATCTAAGGAACCATAACTGATTTAATGAGCCATTCGCGGTTTCGCCTTATTTCGGCATGAACTTAGACATGCATGGCTTAATCTTTGAGACAAGCATATGATTACTGGCAGGATCAACCAGGTAATCGTTCAACTGCGCGTCCAGCCTTTCAAGCAGGCCGGACGCCGTTTTTGCGATGCCGAGGCCACCTTCAGGCGCCCCAACACGCTTCGTTCTCGCAAAGGGTAGCACTTTGCACAGTCCGAGACGACGGCGTTCGAGCTCGCTACGGCGCCCTCCCCGCAGGGCCGGGTATCGCCACGCGGCAAGAAGCACGCAACATTCTCGATAGACCGGTTGTGTCGACTCGATCGCGGCTTGCGGTTTCTCTCGAGCCCGCAGCACTGGTGGACCGACCGACACTTGCAACGTAGCCGAGACGGCAAAGCCGCTAGGCGACGGGTCACGCCCGCGCCTTCGGCGCTTTCGTATTTGATTCGTCCGAGGACGATGCGGAACACACTTCGATATCGTGGAAAAAGCGTCGTCCGACAACCAGCCCCTAACGCATCAAGCGGATGAGGCTGCAGACGTCAGCTGTGGGATCCACGGGAGCGATACCGGGGACACGCTTGACGGGCACGAAGCCCGCCGCATATCAAACACCCAGGTCGCTTTGGGGGCGACTGCTCTCTGGGACCCCCATATAATAGCAGCGATAAGTACCCAGACCTCCATGGGGCCGTACTCGTGCCACTTTCGACGAGCGTTTGGCGAAAATCGTGCCGCCTCGTAACGCCGCGAGCAAGATTGAAAGCTTACGTCGGCAGCACAATGCCGAAGTCGTGAAAGCGCAGCGCGTCCACCGAATGCGCGAACGGCAATTTCTCGCTAATGGCCAGTACGGTTTCCTGCACAATTGCCTTTCTGTCGCCCTACGGGGCCCCCGGCCGATCGATTCGAGGCACGCTAGCACGGCCCCTTCGCCATTTCCGAGCACGCGTGCGAACAGTGCGGGCGGCGTGCTCGACGCCCCGGCTGACGTCGTTTCGGACTTTGTCTCTTCGCGTGCTCGCGGCAACGCCGCGGCCAACGACGACGTCTGCGCGGTTCTTTGCCGGTTCCCGGCGTGCTATAGTGCAGCCCTCTGCAGGGCGACACCGGCTCCGTCGTGTCCGTGCGGCGGCTTGTACGCAAAAGTTGCGCCAAAGGCGTCGCGCTCGCGCCGCCCCGGCACACGCGGTTTCGGACTTTGTCTCTTCCAGCGCTCGCGTAGTCGTGGGCATGATTGTCGACGTCGGAACGGTGCGCGGACTACGCCACGAGCACGCGCAAGCCGAAAATCGCACTACGGTACAATGTCGGCCGGGGCCGTACGGCCCCTTACAGTAGCAGCGATAAGTGCCCAGACCTCCATGGGGCCGTACTCGTGCGACGCGGCGGCGTACTGCGCCGAGCCGAGCGCCAATATTTGGCTTTTGCAGGGCGGATTCGAGCTCTGGCGATCGCCGCGGTACCGCCGCTCACCGATTCAAGGCACGCTAGCGCGGCCCCTTCGCCATTTCCGAGCACGCGTGCGAACAGTGCGGGCGGCGTGCTCGACGCCCCGGCTGACGTCGTTTCGGACTTTGTCTCTTCGCGTGCTCGCGGCAACGCCGCGGCCAACGACGACGTCTGCGCGGTTCTTTGCCGGTTCCCGGCGTGCTATAGTGCAGCCCTCTGCAGGGCGACACCGGCTCCGTCGTGTCCGTGCGGCGGCTTGTACGCAAAAGTTGCGCCAAAGGCGTCGCGCTCGCGCCGCCCCGGCACACGCGGTTTCGGACTTTGTCTCTTCCAGCGCTCGCGTAGTCGTGGGCACGATTGTCGACGTCGGAACGGTGCGCGGACTACGCCACGAGCACGCGCAAGCCGAAAATCGCACTACGGTACAATGTCGGCCGGGGCCGTACGGCCCCTTACAGTAGCAGCGATAAGTGCCCAGACCTCCATGGGGCCGTACTCGTGCGACGCGGCGGCGTACTGCGCCGAGCCGAGCGCCAATATTTGGCTTTTGTAGGGCGGATTCGAGCTCTGGCGATCGCCGCGGTACCGCCGCTCACCGATTCAAGGCACGCTAGCGCGGCCCCTTCGCCATTTCCGAGCACGCGTGCGAACAGTGCGGGCGGCGTGCTCGACGCCCCGGCTGACGTCGTTTCGGACTTTGTCTCTTCGCGTGCTCGCGGCAACGCCGCGGCCAACGACGACGTCTGCGCGGTTCTTTGCCGGTTCCCGGCGTGCTATAGTGCAGCCCTCTGCAGGGCGACACCGGCTCCGTCGTGTCCGTGCGGCGGCTTGTACGCAAAAGTTGCGCCAAAGGCGTCGCGCTCGCGCCGCCCCGGCACACGCGGTTTCGGACTTTGTCTCTTCCAGCGCTCGCGTAGTCGTGGGCACGATTGTCGACGTCGGAACGGTGCGCGGACTACGCCACGAGCACGCGCAAGCCGAAAATCGCACTACGGTACAATGTCGGCCGGGGCCGTACGGCCCCTTACAGTAGCAGCGATAAGTGCCCAGACCTCCATGGGGCCGTACTCGTGCGACGCGGCGGCGTACTGCGCCGAGCCGAGCGCCAATATTTGGCTTTTGCAGGGCGGATTCGAGCTCTGGCGATCGCCGCGGTACCGCCGCTCACCGATTCAAGGCACGCTAGCGCGGCCCCTTCGCCATTTCCGAGCACGCGTGCGAACAGTGCGGGCGGCGTGCTCGACGCCCCGGCTGACGTCCTTTCGGACTTTGTCTCTTCGCGTGCTCGCGGCAACGCCGCGGCCAACGACGACGTCTGCGCGGTTCTTTGCCGGTTCCCGGCGTGCTATAGTGCAGCCCTCTGCAGGGCGACACCGGCTCCGTCGTGTCCGTGCGGCGGCTTGTACGCAAAAGTTGCGCCAAAGGCGTCGCGCTTGCGCCGCCCCGGCACACGCGGTTTCGGACTTTGTCTCTTCCAGCGCTCGCGTAGTCGTGGGCACGATTGTCGACGTCGGAACGGTGCGCGGACTACGCCACGAGCAGGCGCAAGCCGAAAATCGCACTACGGTACAATGTCGGCCGGGGCCGTACGGCCCCTTACAGTAGCAGCGATAAGTGCCCAGACCTCCATGGGGCCGTACTCGTGCGACGCGGCGGCGTACTGCGCCGAGCCGAGCGCCAATATTTGGCTTTTGCAGGGCGGATTCGAGCTCTGGCGATCGCCGCGGTACCGCCGCTCACCGATTCAAGGCACGCTAGCGCGGCCCCTTCGCCATTTCCGAGCACGCGTGCGAACAGTGCGGGCGGCGTGCTCGACGCCCCGGCTGACGTCGTTTCCGACTTTGTCTCTTCGCGTGCTCGCGGCAACGCCGCGGCCAACGACGACGTCTGCGCGGTTCTTTGCCGGTTCCCGGCGTGCTATAGTGCAGCCCTCTGCAGGGCGACACCGGCTCCGTCGTGTCCGTGCGGCGGCTTGTACGCAAAAGTTGCGCCAAAGGCGTCGCGCTCGCGCCGCCCCGGCACACGCGGTTTCGGACTTTGTCTCTTCCAGCGCTCGCGTAGTCGTGGGCACGATTGTCGACGTCGGAACGGTGCGCGGACTACGCCACGAGCACGCGCAAGCCGAAAATCGCACTACGGTACAATGTCGGCCGGGGCCGTACGGCCCCTTACAGTAGCAGCGATAAGTGCCCAGACCTCCATGGGGCCGTACTCGTGCGACGCGGCGGCGTACTGCGCCGAGCCGAGCGCCAATATTTGGCTTTTGCAGGGCGGATTCGAGCTCTGGCGATCGCCGCGGTACCGCCGCTCACCGATTCAAGGCACGCTAGCGCGGCCCCTTCGCCATTTCCGAGCACGCGTGCGAACAGTGCGGGCGGCGTGCTCGACGCCCCGGCTGACGTCCTTTCGGACTTTGTCTCTTCGCGTGCTCGCGGCAACGCCGCGGCCAACGACGACGTCTGCGCGGTTCTTTGCCGGTTCCCGGCGTGCTATAGTGCAGCCCTCTGCAGGGCGACACCGGCTCCGTCGTGTCCGTGCGGCGGCTTGTACGCAAAAGTTGCGCCAAAGGCGTCGCGCTTGCGCCGCCCCGGCACACGCGGTTTCGGACTTTGTCTCTTCCAGCGCTCGCGTAGTCGTGGGCACGATTGTCGACGTCGGAACGGTGCGCGGACTACGCCACGAGCACGCGCAAGCCGAAAATCGCACTACGGTACAATGTCGGCCGGGGCCGTACGGCCCCTTACAGTAGCAGCGATAAGTGCCCAGACCTCCATGGGGCCGTACTCGTGCGACGCGGCGGCGTACTGCGCCGAGCCGAGCGCCAATATTTGGCTTTTGCAGGGCGGATTCGAGCTCTGGCGATCGCCGCGGTACCGCCGCTCACCGATTCAAGGCACGCTAGCGCGGCCCCTTCGCCATTTCCGAGCACGCGTGCGAACAGTGCGGGCGGCGTGCTCGACGCCCCGGCTGACGTCCTTTCGGACTTTGTCTCTTCGCGTGCTCGCGGCAACGCCGCGGCCAACGACGACGTCTGCGCGGTTCTTTGCCGGTTCCCGGCGTGCTATAGTGCAGCCCTCTGCAGGGCGACACCGGCTCCGTCGTGTCCGTGCGGCGGCTTGTACGCAAAAGTTGCGCCAAAGGCGTCGCGCTCGCGCCGCCCCGGCACACGCGGTTTCGGACTTTGTCTCTCCCAGCGCTCGCGTAGTCGTGGGCACGATTGTCGACGTCGGAACGGTGCGCGGACTACGCCACGAGCACGCGCAAGCCGAAAATCGCACTACGGTACAATGTCGGCCGGGGCCGTACGGCCCCTTACAGTAGCAGCGATAAGTGCCCAGACCTCCATGGGGCCATACTCGTGCGACGCGGCGGCGTACTGCGCCGAGCCGAGCGCCAATATTTGGCTTTTGCAGGGCGGATTCGAGCTCTGGCGATCGCCGCGGTACCGCCGCTCACCGATTCAAGGCACGCTAGCGCGGCCCCTTCGCCATTTCCGAGCACGCGTGCGAACAGTGCGGGCGGCGTGCTCGACGCCCCGGCTGACGTCCTTTCGGACTTTGTCTCTTCGCGTGCTCGCGGCAACGCCGCGGCCAACGACGACGTCTGCGCGGTTCTTTGCCGGTTCCCGGCGTGCTATAGTGCAGCCCTCTGCAGGGTGACACCGGCTCCGTCGTGTCCGTGCGGCGGCTTGTACGCAAAAGTTGCGTCAAAGGCGTCGCGCTCGCGCCGCCCCGGCACACGCGGTTTCGGACTTTGTCTCTTCCAGCGCTCGCAACCATGTCGGGGCCGACGCCGACGACTGCGTGGTGTTTCAACGATTGCCGGCGTGACACAATGCAGCGGCGTGCGGGATGCCAGCGATTCCGTCGTGTCCGTGCGGCGGCTTGTACGCAAAAGTTGCGCCAAAGGCGTCGCGCTCGCGCCGCCCCGGCACACGCGGTTTCGGACTTTGTCTCTTCCAGCGCTCGCGTAGTCGTGGGCACGATTGTCGACGTCGGAACGGTGCGCGGACTACGCCACGAGCACGCGCAAGCCGAAAATCGCACTACGGTACAATGTCGGCCGGGGCCGTACGGCCCCTTACAGTAGCAGCGATAAGTGCCCAGACCTCCATGGGGCCGTACTCGTGCGACGCGGCGGCGTACTGCGCCGAGCCGAGCGCCAATATTTGGCTTTTGCAGGGCGGATTCGAGCTCTGGCGATCGCCGCGGTACCGCCGCTCACCGATTCAAGGCACGCTAGCGCGGCCCCTTCGCCATTTCCGAGCACGCGTGCGAACAGTGCGGGCGGCGTGCTCGACGCCCCGGCTGACGTCCTTTCGGACTTTGTCTCTTCGCGTGCTCGCGGCAACGCCGCGGCCAACGACGACGTCTGCGCGGTTCTTTGCCGGTTCCCGGCGTGCTATAGTGCAGCCCTCTGCAGGGTGACACCGGCTCCGTCGTGTCCGTGCGGCGGCTTGTACGCAAAAGTTGCGTCAAAGGCGTCGCGCTCGCGCCGCCCCGGCACACGCGGTTTCGGACTTTGTCTCTTCCAGCGCTCGCAACCATGTCGGGGCCGACGCCGACGACTGCGTGGTGTTTCAACGATTGCCGGCGTGACACAATGCAGCGGCGTGCGGGATGCCAGCGATTCCGTCGTGTCCGTGCGGCGGCTTGTACGCAAAAGTTGCGCCAAAGGCGTCGCGCTCGCGCCGCCCCGGCACACGCGGTTTCGGACTTTGTCTCTTCCAGCGCTCGCGTAGTCGTGGGCACGATTGTCGACGTCGGAACGGTGCGCGGACTACGCCACGAGCACGCGCAAGCCGAAAATCGCACTACGGTACAATGTCGGCCGGGGCCGTACGGCCCCTTACAGTAGCAGCGATAAGTGCCCAGACCTCCATGGGGCCGTACTCGTGCGACGCGGCGGCGTACTGCGCCGAGCCGAGCGCCAATATTTGGCTTTTGCAGGGCGGATTCGAGCTCTGGCGATCGCCGCGGTACCGCCGCTCACCGATTCAAGGCACGCTAGCGCGGCCCCTTCGCCATTTCCGAGCACGCGTGCGAACAGTGCGGGCGGCGTGCTCGACGCCCCGGCTGACGTCCTTTCGGACTTTGTCTCTTCGCGTGCTCGCGGCAACGCCGCGGCCAACGACGACGTCTGCGCGGTTCTTTGCCGGTTCCCGGCGTGCTATAGTGCAGCCCTCTGCAGGGTGACACCGGCTCCGTCGTGTCCGTGCGGCGGCTTGTACGCAAAAGTTGCGTCAAAGGCGTCGCGCTCGCGCCGCCCCGGCACACGCGGTTTCGGACTTTGTCTCTTCCAGCGCTCGCAACCATGTCGGGGCCGACGCCGACGACTGCGTGGTGTTTCAACGATTGCCGGCGTGACACAATGCAGCTGCGTGCGGGATGCCAGCGATTCCGTCGTGGCGGTGCGGCGGCTTGTACGCAAAAGTTGCGTCAAAGGCGTCGCGCTCGCACCGCCCCGGCACACGTGGTTTCGGACTTTGTCTCTTCGAGCGCTCGCAGCGATGTCGAGGCGATCGCTTACGTCTGCACGGTTTCCGGTGTGCTACAATGCAGCAGTCTGCCGCACTACACCTCTTGGTTGCCGAGGCCAGCACGGCAATTTACTGAAGCGAGCGCATTGCGCCCAGGCGGCAGCGGACTTTGTGCTTTCGGGAGTGCTCTTGCTGTAAAATTTGAACGGCTGCAGCTGCGCGAAGCAAGTGTACCTATTTTCACTCTCTCTCTGTCTGCCTTTGAGGCGACTGTAATTTCACTTTAAACGCAACTGGAGGCGGGAGCAACCTGATGAGAGTAGGTGGACTTCGGTACATGTTGTAATTTAGAAATTGCTTTCAAGCTTTGAGGACATACACCTTCGCGCCATCTGCTTTCCCCGTCTCTTTGGCACTTTATAGTATGTGCTGCATGCTCTGCATTCCAAAGAAACACGCCTGTGTCTCTCCCTCTCTCACGTTCTTCTTCTTTTTGTAGCTGCTGTTGTAGAAGATGCTATGCTCTTTAATCGCTGTAACATAGAGTGCTTGCACAAGCCAACAACTTTTGCGCGTTTTTTTTTTTTTTTTCTCTTCCCAAGACGTTTCTGCCATTATTCACTAACTCTCGTTCTTAGTATGCAATGGAGCGTTAGCTCGCGCCATCTACCTTTCTTTCTGTATTGCAAAGTCCGCAGGTTTTCCTAGTTCCGTACTCAGATGGCGCCAATGCGTTTTGGCGCCAGGTTCGAACGACCTCGCTGTACTCGTGTTTCCCATTTGAATGTTGCAAAGGGGTTTGCGACAGGGGGTGGTTCTTGTGCAAGGCTGAGCTTTCCAGCTGCGTTTAAGCTATGCTAGCATGTGTGCGTATATATATATATATATATATATATATATATAAATACACAAACACACACACACACACACACACATGCATATATACATACACACACACGGTAATGGTAAAGATGATGAGGTAGCACTTTTTTTTTTTTTTACAATGCCTGTGTTTCAGATGGCGATCTTTCTCCCCTCTATGTTTCCGGTGGGAAGGAGTGTGCAGCGTTTTCTATATTTATTTTGTCATTCACTTCTATGTTGCTCGTCTTCGTACATGGGGCATGCTACCTAATTCTACCGGTCGATTCGACACGTTGCGATCCGTCCCGGCCTGTGCCGTATCAAAATTTTCAGTGGGCCTTGCGGTAAATAAAAAGAAATGAAGGAAATGCGCGTAGTATATTACAATTGCACACGGGCTTGAAACGAAGCCCTCAAGGAAGGTCACCTTGAGCGGTCGCATTCAGACGGAAGTAAGCATTCCCCTGGCGCGTTTTTTTCCGCTCGCCTGTTCCGTTTTCTACGAGGTTGCCTTGGTTGGTTTCGCGTTACAAGCAAGCTTGCACTCGGGTCTCGTTTCTACGCGACAGCGTTTCGTTAACAGCGAAAGACTGAGGCGTTGCGAGTTCATCCGTGAGATAGGGAGCGTTGAGTCTGTACACAGGCTGAATTTTATAATATTGCCCACGCTGTTGCTGAGGTTACCCATGTCGGCAGGGCGCCCACAAGGCAGTAGTACAATGAAGTGAAGTGAAGGACATCGCTTCTCGGCCTTTTGGCTAAGATCAAAGTGTAGTACGCTTTGGTTTTGAAGCGGTAAAACTCTCGTACTCGGACATCCCTGCTGCCCCTGGAAACCCCGGACCATTGGAAGGATTTGCTGCCTGCTGATTGAGTAAGTGTCAACATTGCCTGATTCACCGCTTGCTTTCTTTAACTTTTTCTCGCCTTTTCTCTGTAGTTCTTGTATTTTTTTTTTTCTCTCTCTCTCTGGCTCGTTTGTAAACTTAACGTTTTCTGCATGCCCTAACTTCTAGAAAAGTCGTAGTTCCCCCTTTTTTTCTCTCGCCCGGCGGCCCCAGCGCCGCGAGCCCTTGACCATGTCTTTGTGTGCACGCCTTTGCATGTAGCATATCCGTTGGTTCCACGTGGGCCGCGGTGAGCAATAAGCTCACGTGCGGTTCACAGGCCCACTGGTAAGATATGTTTTTTTCCCTCGCTTTAGGTACACGTTCTTGCATGTAGTGAACATTCAGGCCCCAAGTAGGCTTCCGTGAGCTATACGCCCACGAGCGGCTCACAAGCCTGATTGCCTACTCCGCTTGCTTTTTTTTTTCTCCTGCTTTTTCACGCCGCGATTCATCTGTCATTTTTTTTTTCAGCTAGCGTCCTTGATTCTGTACGCAAACTCTTGTATGCACTAAAACCTTGTCTTTGCGTGGGTTGCTCTGAGCAACACGATCACGTGACGCCTTTCTTCTTTTTACTTCCCCGCTGTCGAACGAGATGGCGCCACCTCTCAGCCCCCCAGACGCCAGACCACCAAGCCGGATCCCAGTTCGCTCGCCGCCCGCTAGACGGCCGCAACCTGATTTCAACCACGCCAGCCCCGGCGCACAGCCGATACGCCACGAGCAGGAACTAATACTGTTTTTTCCTCTCCCCAGTTGCTTCAGATGTACAGAGGAAGGCTGCTCAACGAGCTACTCACCAGCAGTCTGGACATCTCGACGGCAATCCCTTCAGCGGCACCTCGAGCAACAACATGGCACCAGGATCCTAACAACCACACATTTTTGCACTCTTTGCAGAAAGATACTAGGATCCCGGCCGACTTCGCATGGATGCCTCGCTGGCGGCCAGCACGACCTCGCAACGCGGATTCAACACCCGCACAAATGCACTGAGTGCCCCTCTTCCTTTCCTTCCAGGAAGGGTCTCGATAATCACCAGCAGGCACACAGGAAAAGAGCGGCAGCGCGGCAAGCCTCGTCCACAACCCGGCCGACTTCAGTAGCAGGCAGCGATTCTAACACTGACGCTCTACTTCTAGAGACGACACCGACTCCGGTCCCCTCAAGGGAGACCACACCTGCACCGAGGCCAGCTGCTTCAGCAAGCAGCAGCCCCTCGGCTATGCCCTCCCCATCGACCTTGACGATAGAGGCATCTCCCTCTTTTTCAGACGAAAGCATCGAACCTGCTCCGGCGCTGACCTCCTCTCCCCCCTCTCAGCAGGCATACAACAATGAGGCAGCACATGATAGCACGACGAGCAGCGCGGCCACCCCCTCTCCTGGTGCACCGCTGTCGCCGGCAGCCACCGAGAACGACGACGCTTCCCAGGAAATTGACCCAATTTCTCTTGCAGGCCCAATAGAGGATCACGGCGTGCTAGCCAAGCACGCCGAACAGCTGAGGCAGCTGCAACACGAGCCAATATCGGACGCTGGATGGGAACAGTTCACCGGAATCCTGGACGACGCCATACAGGTAGTATGCGAGACGGTAAAGCTTCCTGTAGCTTCCGCTAACAGGAAGCCGCGCCGCCCTCTGAATCCTGAGAATGCTCAGCAGATTCAGACACTGTACCGACGCAATCGCCGACGTGCAGTGAGGCTGATCGTGGAGGGTGAGTCCGAACTCTGCCCGATCCCTCTTGACGAGCTGGAGGAACACTTCAGCGAGGCTTGGGGGCCGCGTGAAGCCGACACCGCTCTGCTTCTGAGCAAGGTGAAGCGAAGCGACATGGCTGAAGTCAGCCTTGCGCAGTTCACTGACGGCGAGGTAGTTTCCCGTCTTCGCAAGAGCGAGAACACCGCCCCCGGAAGTGACCGCCTCACCTACCAACACTGGCGCTCCACTGATCCCGAAGCTCTTTTTCTCACCGCAGTGTTCAACGTGTGCCTGAAATACCAGAGGGTACCTGCTGCCTGAAAAGAGTCACGGACTGTACTCATCCACAAGAAGGGAGACCTCGGGGATGCTGCGAACTGGCGCCCCATTACCCTTGGGAGCACGATTTCGAAACTGTACGCGGGCTGCTTGGCGGCTCGCTTACAGGAATGGATCGCCTCCCAAGAAGTGCTCTCCCGTTGTCAGAAGGGGTTCCTGCCGTATGATGGTGTGTACGAACACAACTTCGTACTGCAGGAGCGCCTGGACGCGGCGAGAGCTGGCCGTGGGGACCTGTGCGCGGCATTCCTCGACTTCGCCAACGCGTTTGGATCGGTTCCCCACAACGCCCTCATTGATGCACTGCATGGCGCTGGTGCGGGTGATAACTTCTGTGCTATTATTGCTGATATTTACAGAGACAACAGGACCAGCGTCATCGCAGAAGCCGGGATCACCTCACCGATAGAAATCTCTGCCGGCATACGTCAGGGTTGCCCACTGAGCGGCCTCCTGTTCAACCTGGTGCTCGACCCAGTCGTGCGTGCGCTTCAGGGAGGCGACAGGCAGCACAATGTGCTTGCCTACGCCGACGATCTAACGCCGCTAGCTGACGAGCCAGGTACACTACAGAGCCGCATTAACGTAGTGGCAACCCTGTCGAGCCTGCTCGGGCTACGTCTGAACCCCGCGAAGTGCAAGTCACTGCACCTCTCCGGAAAGACACCCGTGGGGACAAGACCTACGACCTTCACGGTCTACGGCACCCCAATCCCATCAATCAGTGACTTCGAGGCCCACACCTTCCTCGGGCGACCAGTCGGGTTCTCGGTACTACCGGACCAGGCAACCGTGGACGAAGCCATCAACGTGGGTCGCCGCCTGCTTACCTCGATGCTCGCCCCGTGGCAGAGATTGGACGCCGTTAAAACATTTGTATTTCCGGCGCTCAACTTTGCCATGCGGTGTGGCTCCCTTGGTAAGGCAGAGTGGTCTCGCCTGGACACAACGCTTCGCCCACTCATCAAGCGGACCCTCTACCTGCCTGCCAACGCTGCTAACGACTACCTATACGGTAGCTCCGCAGCGGGTGCCATTGGCATTCCTGTGGCGGCAGATATCAGTGACATCTGCAGAGTTGACAATGCCTTCAAACTTCTCTCCTCTGCAGACACTGAGGTACAGGACCTGGCACTGACGGCACTGATGGCTGTGACATGCAGGAGATTGAGACGCATTCCAGAACCTGGGGACATGCCCGCCTACCTGAGCGGCGAGACAGAGGGTGACTTCCGGGCCACGGCGACGCAGCTCCAGTCCGTGTGGACGGAGGCCCGCAAGGCTTCTCGGCGTCTTGGTGTCACCTGGGAATTCGAACAAGACGGCCCCCGTATCTCCAGGGGTGACATAACACTTGGCCCGAGGAAGCGTACTAAGGTGGTGAAGACACTCCGGACGGCACTGGCAAACGCACGAGATCACGATCTCCACCAAAAACCCAGTCAGGGGAAAGTGATGGAGTGCGTTGCCGCCGACCGGAGCAGTTCCCACTTTGTACGTACCGGCCAATTCACGAGGTTTGCCGACTAGCGTTTCGTTCACCGGGCCCGACTCAACGTCGTTCCCCTGAACGCAGCGAGGCCATGGGCTACGGCCGTGGACCAAAGGTGTAGGATTTGTGGCGGTCAACCAGAGACCCTGCCACATGTCCTGTGTCACTGCATGACTCACAGTCAAGCATACACCAACCGCCACAACCAGATCGTGAACCGAGTGAAAGCCGCTGCCTCCGCCAAGTTCACTGTCACCCACGAGAACCGACCAGTAGGTAATACTAATCTCCGTCCTGACCTTGTGCTTTGCAGGGGCGAGGAGGCGATCATCATCGATGTAACCTGCCCGTTCGAGAACCGGCCTGCAGCCCTGAACGCGGCCCGCCAGGGGAAGGAGGAGAAGTACCAGCCAGTCCGCGAGTACCTGCTGCGGAAATTCCAGAAAGTGACCGTGGAGGCCATCATCGTCGGAGCACTTGGATCGTGGGATCCCCGAAACGACCGGATCATGCGCCGCTTCTGCAGCCGCAAATACCTGCGGCTGTTCAAGAAACTCGCCGTGAGCGAGACAATCGCTGCATCACGAGACATCTATGCAGCGCACATCGCAGCCAAGTGAAGAACAGCACTAGGTAGACACACACTACACCAACACACACTTCTATGCCAGCACAAAAACTTCCAAAATACCCAACAAACACTAAACAAACACACACCTCTATGCCTGCCCAAAAACTAAACACCAAAACTCTAGTAAATTCACATCAATGAAACCGTCCTTCATTGGGAAAATGTAACAAGCATTTTTTCAAAAACCTCTGTTCTTATCAGCTTAATATCTGATACGGGTTCTATATGGACCCACGATATTAAACCTATTTTTGGAAGTTGGCGGAGTGCTTGAAGCCTGCTTCACCTCCGCCGCAGGTCGGCCCGGTATTGCACTACCTCCGGGATCGGCCCCGCTCACTTAGGTGAGACTTCATTCAATCAAAATGAAGAGCACAAGCTCAACGCGAGCAGTGACTTGACACGCACCATTCCTATACTACACGCAACGATGCCGGTTCGCGGACCACGAGAGTAATTAAACTGCCACTCCATCTGTGTGTAGCATCGCACTTGTTGCGTCGCAAATGGGACAGCCGCTCCAGCAAATTTCTAGTTATGGGCTTCGAGAAAAATTAATGAAAGCAAAAGAAAGAACCAGAATTCCTATTTGTCCGATGTCTCTGAATGATTGTCTCCTGTAAAGAGCCACTTGGGGGGATGGGGGGTAGGATTAGCCGTGGGGTTCGCAATCAATATGAATCCCACTCAAAGCCAACACTGGATTTTGGAGTTCACTATCGCTTGGATCCGTAAACCACCGCGGCCACGCAAGCTCGCCCTGCCGCCGAAATCCGCTGCCCAAGTGGAAGAAAGATTCCCTATGAAAGAAAAATAGAGTGCCCGATTTCTGGCAACTACTGTGCAGCCTTTGTGTACACATTTTCGCAGCAGTGGGACCGAGCGCCTCGAAAACAAACTTGTCGTATGCCCAAATGTGGCGAAATATATTCAAGGGTTAAAAGGTGCCTCATCTTTCTAACCTGTATGTTACGAAGACCTGTTGCTACCTTTTCATCATGAACATCATCATCATCATCATCCTGGCTACGCCCACTGCAGGGCAAAGGCATCTGCCATGATCCTCCAAGTACCCCGGTCAGGTGCCGATTGTCGCCATGTAGTCCCTAATCTAATCTGCCCTCCTAACTTTCTGCCACCCCCTGCTACGCTTCCCTCCTCTTGGAATTCAGTCTGTAACCCTTAATGGCCACCGGTTATCTTCCCCCCAGATTGCATGCCCTGCGCATGCCCATTTGTTTTTCCTGGTTTAAACTTTGGTGTCATTAACGAGCGTTTGTTCTCGCACACCCCAATCTGCTCTATTCCGATCCCCCCGTGACGCCACACCCATCATCCTTCTTTCCAGAGCCCGTTGCGTCGCCCTCAGTTACCCTTCGGTAATCCTCAAAGCTTTTTGTTGGGGCACTCGTGGCATCTTTCTCGTTTAATGAAGTCAAATTTTTTTCAGTTTTGGGGGAAAACTCAATGAGCTAGGCGCGATTGTGTCCCTGGCGCCGCTCTCAACAAGATGGCGGCGCCCATGCTTTTTGCCTGCAGGTTCGGCCCTACGCAGAACACGCCTGCCGGGCAGTGTAGCCACGTTGAAGGGGCAAAGCGTAGTGCAGTGAAGCGCTTGCTCGGGCGAAAAACGCAAATATGAGCCAAACAGGAATTTCCATTATTGGAAATTCCAGTTCAGTTTGCGCATTGCGTTCGCCTAAGGTAAAGAACACAAATGCGAGTGCCACAGCAGTCAAGTCAAAGCTTAGGATTGCGTATCATTTTTTTTTTTTTCTTTTCGTGCCTTTTACTCCTGGCCTGCGTGGCCCTAGCGCGCATGCACACGAAAGTAATGAAATGCTGAAAACACGAAATAATGCGGTGCGGCTGTATCATATCTATTTTGTGCGCTTTGTTCTTTGTGGACTACAGCGGTGTGCGTCATGAGAAAGTTTCGGTGCCCTTCTTGGGTGACCAGTGAAGCTATATTTAAAACCACATTGATTTGTACGGTTATTGCTACAAACTGCGTGTGGGTGTTTTTCTTTTTCGCTGCCAACGATGGGTTATCGCAACCGCGATCGGTTCTGCTGCTACGCTAGACGCGTGCTTGCCAACGGTTGGCTCTATACGCGACCCGCGACGCGTGGTCGGCACATTCAAGCAGTCAATTGCAAACCGTTCCAAGA
>NC_092823.1:305000-320000 GCF_023375885.2 Dermacentor andersoni
ATGGGTGAGAATTGTTTTTTTTTTTTTTCTTTTTCTTCTTTTTGCTTTCAGGTATTCTGTTTGCTGAGAATTGTATGTGCAAAGATTTATTAGGCATGTGCATCTGAAGATATATGTGCACGTATATATACAGTGGATGAATTATCACATGTTTGAAAGTTTTTAGTTGAATTTAAGTTTCTAGTGATATATATTGGTATAATTTGAGTGAATAGTATTTCAATTGAGTTCAAAACAAATACTAGGGTAATAGATCTTTTTTTTCCCTTTTTTTTCTTTTTCTTTTTTTTTTGCATACACAGATATATAAATCACTTGGTGAAAGTGCCAGACTTTTCAAAAACCAAGGTCTTATTGCCTAGGTTGTGGTGCGATACTTTTTTTTTTTTTTTTACAATTATTTGAAATTTTAGAAAAGAAGATCTGTGACAGTTGTAGCTTGCACTTTGTTATTATTAGTATCCTCTCTTTCTTTTCCTTTTTGGCGGAATCACTTATTGTGAACATGCCGTTATTTAATTGATGATAATACTGAATATTCAAACGATGAAAGATGATATTTCATAAGTATCCGGCGAAATCACTAATGTGAACGTGCCGGTTCCAATACATCAGGGGTGCTTGCCCATGGTGAAGGAAGTCATCGACTTCGTCAACAAGGAAGTAGGAATACCTGTAAACTACCGACGAAATCACCTTGGTGAACGTGCCGGTTAGTTGAGTGAGGTGTTCCTTTTTTCTTTTCTTTCTGGGGCGAAATCACTTAAGTGAACATGCCCGGTGGAGTTTCTTTTTGAGGGGGCGAAAACCACGCGAGTGAAGAATGCCTGATTGCCCCTAATGACTTTCGGCGGAATCACCTTAGGTGAACATGCCGGGTGATTTATTAAGTATTGTTCTTTTCTTTTTTTTTTTTTTTTTTGAGGGCTAAAGCACCTAGGCGAAAATGCCCAGACATTTCTTTTTTGGCGAAATCACACAAGGTGAACATGCCATTGAAATTTTTTTTTTTTTTTAGGGCTATTGATACAGTTCTCCTTGCCCAGCGGAATCACATTCTGTGAACGTGCTGGACTTGAAGATTTTCAGCTTTTCAGCTTTATTCATCTTGGCGTTTAGCCAGGAATGATTTCTTGCATAGAGTAGACTTTTAAAGAGAGATCTCTGGGATTATTTGCTAATTTGCCTCCCGACGGAATCATCTAGTATGAACATGCCGGGAGGACAAAGTTGTTATAGAATTTTCAATCCCACTTTTTTTTTTTTGGCGGAATCACATAGTGTGAACATGCCATTTGGTCTTTTTTTTTGGAACATTGGTTATTTTGACATATCCTTGAATCTCCTTTTTTTTTTTTCTATGTGCAAGTGCCAGTTTATATACATATATATATATACATATATATATATATATATATATATATATATATATATATATATATATATATATATATAAATTATTATGTACACACACGGACGTGTGTATACATATATGTTCTGATAAGTGAATTTGTTTTTTTTTTTTTTTTTTGATGGTTGTTTAGTAAATAATCATGTGATCACTTGATTGAAGTATTAATGTTACGTAAATCATTTTTAAAAGAGTTTATTTCGATTTCCTCCAATAATGGTTTTTTTTTTTTTTGAGCTGGCAGTTTCACTTCAAGTGAACAATTGAAGGAATTTTCCTATATTTTTGGTGTTTGGTTACGCATTTTTTTTTTTTCAGTACAAATGATTCCTTCAATATTTTTGTTGTATGAGTAGTAGATTAAGTTTAAAGGATATTGTTCTTTTGCTAATTGAAGATCTTACTGGGAATTTTTTTTTTTTTATTATTTACTGGAATTATAAGTGCCTTTGTTGATGATTTGAGTTTATTTTATTTTTGCTATTATTTTCTTTATTATTACTTAGGTTCCTTTCATAAAATTCAATAGTTGATTGAAGTTATTAGATTCGCGTATTAGAATATTAGAAAAGTATAGTTAATATACATATATATGCACACACATATATATATATATATATGTATTCATAACGTGCATATAGGTTTGGTTACGTATTTAGAGGTACTTTGGGTGATTAATTTATTTATTCAGTGATTTTTTTTTTTTTTGCTATCTATGTATCGTGTATATATACGTGCTCATTAATTTTCCTAGTAATTTCCTCAATTAATTTTAGTGCTGCAGGATTACAAATAATTTCTCGTTTGTTAGATAGTTTGTTAATTTTCAAAATTTTCTTAAGCTCTTTTCTTTCTTCACTAGTTTCTGTACATGTAGACAGGTAGTGATCGAAATTTTTTGCGACAGATCCACATTTACATGTATTTCTTTCTAGGATGTTAAATCTCAAAAAATAATATGGGAATCTTCCATGACCCGAGACAGCTTGTGTAGTATAATAGTTTAATGGAAGATGTGCAGGTATGTTTGCAACGTCTTCAATCCATTCTGCTGCATATGTTTTATTAGCGTTCTTCCAATAATTATTCCATTTTTCTTTGCGTTGTTTAGATAATAAGTTTTTAAGGAAGGATTTTGTCATTGGTAATGTTATTTGTATGCCGTACTTCCAGGCTGTTTTCGCCAACTCGTCTGCAATTTCGTTACCTACTATTCCTGAGTGTCCTTTTACGTATGTTAATGTTATTTCATGATTTAGAGATGTTTTTTCTATCTCGTTTTTTATTTTATTTATGAATGGGTTTTTATTATACGGATTTTTTAGACCTTGTAAAGTAGACAAACTGTCAGTTAAGATTTGGAAATGATTACGCCCTTTTTGGTATGATATATATTTAATTGCTTCTACTATAGCCGTAGCTTCTGCTTCAAAGTTACTGGAGTATTCTGGGAGGGAGAATTGTTTTTGTTCATGAATTCTGTTTTCTTTTGTAATAACTATAAATGCTGCACCAGTTTTTTCACCATCTTTTGAACCGTCTGTATATATATTGTAATCTGCGTTGATTGATTCTGTTCTGAAGTTTAGTGCGACTCTCTTAGCAGGGTGTGTATGCCATATTTCTATTTTGTCAGCGATATTTGATTTGTTGAAGGATTTTTCTTTAAATATGAAATTGCTATCTTTATGGAATATATCATATAAAGCCTTTTCCTTTTCTATGGTTAAGTGTATAGGTGTGACATTACATATGACTTGAAGAGCCATGTTTGATATTGTGCTGAAGCCCTTGCATATTTTTATTAAAAATATTCTCTGTATTGACGTCAGTTTTCTTATAATGTGGGTATGTTGTTTGTACCATACTTGAGAGCCATAAATAATCATTCTTTCGATTCCCCTTATATAGATTTGTCTTAATTGATTAGGTTTCATTCCCCAATTTATTTTACTGAATTGCGATATTTTGGCTGTCACTTGAGTGATTTTGTTTTTTACCTCTTTCAGATGTGGCATAAAGGTCAGTCCTTTATCAAAAATCACACCTAAAATTTTCAGTTCGTCTTTATTCTTTATTAAATCGTTGCCTAATTGTAGTTTTGGTGGTTTGCTTTTGTATTTGTTTCCTAGAACTAAGAATTCGCATTTTTGAGGATTAAAACTTAATTTATTATTGTTAGCCCATTGATGGATTTTCTGTAATGCTTCATTGCCTACTCTTTCTAAGTGTACTCTACTAGTACCCTTGACTATTAATGTGACATCATCTGCAAATGCTTGTAAGGTGACATTTTTTGGCATTCTTATATTTAAAAGCTCTGAGATAGTGAGGTTCCATAATGTAGGGCTGAGTGGTGATCCTTGAGGAGACCCACTTTCTAGTGTTTTGCTAAAATTGACTGTAGAGGAATTATATAGTATGATTCTTTCTGTTAAAATGTTCGCTGTGATTGCAATGAGGTAAGTAGGTATTTGATGCTTCTTCATAATATTAATGATTATTTCTTTATTAATGTTCCCAAAAGCATTTTTAATGTCTAAGGAAATTATAAGGGATTGCATTTTATCAAGTTTTGCTTTGTTTATGGCTTCTTTTATATTGTCTAGTGCATTAATTGCAGATGTACCATGCTTAAATCCATATTGATTTAATGGTAGTAAATCATTTACCACTAAGAAGTGATAAATTCTATTGTTAATCAGTTTTTCGAAAACTTTTCCTAGTATGGAATTAATTGCAATAGGGCGATAACTTTCTTCTGGTTTATCTGATTTCTTATTTTTAGGTATTAGAATGATCTTGGAAGATTTCCATCGTTTTGGGAAGTAACCTAATTTAATACAACTGTTGAAAATTTTTATAAAGAATTGTTTTTGTGAATAATAAAGTGTTTGAATAAATGAAGTTCTTAAGTTATCCGGTCCAGGGGCAATTCGTTTTTTAAGATTTTGCATTATATAGTCTACTTCTATAGTAGTAAAAGGTAGGAATTCTTGGTTTTCTATTTTATCTGGAGTAGTTGGATTAACAGGTATTTTGTTGTGGTTTTCTTCAAAGTTGTACAATTTTCCTAGCAGATATTCGACAGATTCTTCTTCTGTTTCTGTTTGAACACCATCATCTTTTTTAATAACAGGAATTATCACAGTACTTTTAATTTTGCTTGTTGCTAATTTGTATGGAAGGGTAAATGGGTTTTTGTTTTTCACAGTAGAGCACAATTCTTTCCAGGATGAGTCCTTTGCTCTATTTATGTTAGTGTTATACTCCTGTAATGCTGCTAGATATACTTTTTTAAAACTTTCTTTGTTGTCTTCCTTTGCATTTTGATACCTTCTCCTTAATGCTCTAACTTTTTTCCTTTCTATTTCTAACTCTATGTTCCACCATGGTTTTGCTATTGAATCTTTTGGTTTTATTGTTTTGGTATATTTTTTTACTAAGTTTTCGATTTTTGAATAAAGAGTGTTTATTATTAATTCTATCTGCATAGGATCTACTATGTCATCTTTTGCTATTTCTTGGAACCATGTGTCTCTTTTGAGTTTTTCTAATACCTGGTATTCTCCTTTTATAGTCAGTCGTTGTATAGGTTCATTAGGTTTATTAAAGGCTGTTATTGCTATATACCTATGGTCGCTAAGAGAGTTTTCTTCCAGTACCTCCCATTTTTGTATTTTGTTTGCCATGGTTTTATTGATAATAGATAGGTCAATCCAGCTTTTCCCATTTTTAGTTTCAAAAGTAGGGGGTGAATTTTCGTTATTTAGAATATTTAAATCGTTTCTGACAATGAATTCAAAAAGTTTCTCTCCTCTTTGTTCAGTGGTTAGACCTCCCCATACTATATTTTTAGAGTTAAAGTCTCCTAGAATTATTACATTCTCATTATTTTTTAATTTTAGTATTTCCTCAATCTCTAGCAAATAGGGTTCGATAGTATCTTTTGGTGAAATGTAACAGTTAATTATGTTGATGAATTCGTTTTGCCATTTAATTCTTATAGCTGTTATATTTTGTGTTGTTAATAATGGGAAAATATGGATTTTTTCGTTATGGATTATGATGGCTGTTTTTGGAAGGACTGGGTGACTTACTATTTTCGATTTTATTGGATAGCCTATTATTTTGTTATTTAATGCGTAAGGTTCCTGAACGACTGATATGTCTTGTTGAAAGTGAGTCTGTAAATTATTTAATTGAGTTGTAGCTTTTATTGCTCTAGCTTGATTTAGCTGAATTATGTTTAATGAATTAGTACACATTTTTTATGATTGATAAATACAAGAAAGGAAAAAAGATTATTATTATTATTTTTTTTTTTTGAAGGAAAATACGTTAACAAGGAGAACTTGAGTTAGTTACCTTGAAAAAAATCCCATTCGTCTCCTCTGAGACTCATAAGCTTCATCAAAGGAAAGACATGTAGAATCCCACATAGAATGTTTCTTATAGTTGAAGCCCTTCTCCTTGCATACGAGACAGGATTTAGTTTCTGCCTGGCATTCACTGTAGTAGTGGGCTCCACCACATTCTGTGCATCTTACACTTCTAGATTTGCACTGTTTCTCAATGTGCCCGAAACGTGCACACCTCGAACACTTTGAAACGAGAACATTCTCATAGACTCTGCATCGAGTCCAACCGATGTTTACACGTCCTCTTTTCACAATTTGATTAGCAAGCTCTCGGTTGCTTATTCGTAATGTGACCGATTTTGATGACTCTTTTTTGGTCACCCAAACTATTTTCATCTCTTCCTCGTTTCCGTTGAGGTTGTTTTGCTGAATGATTCTCTCTGGAATCTCCTTTTCATTGAAACCGAGGTCTACGCCTACAATCTTTACTTCGGGAGAGAGCCCTTCTGAAATTCTTGTAGAGAAGTGACACGTCTCCTGGTTGGCCTTAAGGCCTGACTCCAGGTTTCTGAGATCCTCGACTTTGTCTGCAACTACCGCTACTCCATCCTTGATGTTCTTGACATCAACATCATTCAGACCGAAGTCAGTTGGCTCGAAATTCTTGAGCTTTGCTCTTATTTCCTGTTGAGGATTCTCTGTTCCTGATATGTCTTTAATGAGCAGAGCCCGTTTGAATCCCTGCATGTTGTTTTGCTCACATTCTGCTGAGAAAGACTGCGAGTAGGAACTTTGCTTGGACTCGGCCTCGGCTTTGCCCGTTAGAAATGCATTGTGTTCAATTGTCTGAAGAGCCAAGGCTTTCATATTTTGGAATTCATGCAAGATGGCATCTAGTGCCTCTCTTGTTGTTGGCGAGTCCTGTTTTACCTCCATCATTGCTTTGATGAAGTTTTCATCTATTTCCATGACTCTTTTCAAATGTCGCTCGCCTTCTCTGACTTCCATGTTTCTTTCTTTGCGCGAAACTGAACGATCTGCGTGCGTATTCTCGCTCGAGAGTATGCCTGAGGAAACAGATTCTTCGTGTCTCCTTTCCTCTAGGTTGGCAGTTTGACTCTTGCTTTGAGCCTTCTTGTTCACTTTCTTTTTCATAGTGGAATCACCTTCCCACCAATTGATAACCTGTTCCATCAAAAACTGCGTATCGCTAGTTATGTGCAGTACCCGTCTATGCTGCAACAGGCTCAGATAATAGTTCTATGCAGTATGGGCAAAGGCTAGAAAAATAATAATTTTCTACTAATGAAAATTACGTAATTAGATAAAAATATTGTTAGTACTTTGTTTATTAGGTCTGTTCCTAACTATCGGTTAAAAAGGAACTAGTTTGGTACATTACTTTGAATGTGATTACAGTGGATTCAGAATGGCGTTTAGAAGGTTCAAAATGGCCGCCCTTGCCTACATTTCTGTTATGCTTTCTTCCTCGTTCATTACAAGAGTATATCGCCAAACTAGATTAAAATATTGGTTGGGTTATACTAAAACGAGGTCGTAGATTACGAATTTCTACTTTTTATTGATGGATGACGCTTAGTTAATTGAGATTTTGTGGATTAGTATCCCAACTACATGTGGTCGATAATTAGAACGGATTCGTAAAATGAAGTTGTATTCAGTAATGAATAACTTTTGATCTAGTTATCGTAGATTAATGAAATTTTAGCTGGTTATGCTCCTCGCTATTCCGAAGGAGGAGTGCAAAATCTCAGTAACACTGCTCCAAGGGTTTTTGAGATAAAAATTCAAGAAACTGTCAGTTTTGCCCCTACATCTGAGGGTTTGTTTACATTTGTTTTAACGTTAATAACAAGGTCAAAATTGCACTAAAGTAATGAAACTAGGTATATTCTTGACCGCGGAACATTCACGGACACTTCGATACCAAGTTTGTTGATGAGACGTGAAAAAAACCAAAGTTATGATTGAAAAAACACAGAGGACTTACATTGCTGTCGCTCCCTTGGGTGGCCAGCCGGAGAGTAGTCAGTAGATAGGGACATAAAAATTGTGTTGGGCAATAAAAATTAATCAGAAATGAAATAATTAAAACAAGAAACTAAGCCCTGCCTGCTGCACCTAAGTATTGCAGGCTGCCGAATTAGAAAAATAAATGAAAATGACGTGGTCAAATAATTTTGTAAAGAAAAAAATGGGGGGGGAGTCTACCACCAGGGGAACCACGGCCAAGGGAGCGGACGGTTGCGGGATTTATTTTTCTTAAATACGGTACATGGTGCAATAATGTTTGTCCTGACTTACAATAATCTTCTTTTTCTTGATGTTGCATGCATATTTATACAATGTTTATTTGACTTGTCTTTTCTTGACGTACAATGTTTTTTTTTTTTTTTCTTGCTGGTATCCTTGTCTTCCCGGTTGTCTTCTGTTGTCTTGTGTTGTCGATGTCTTCTTGCTTCTGGTATCTTCTTTCCAGACTGGAATGTAATAATTTTTTTTTTCCTTATTTCTACCGGCTTCCACAGCCTACAGAGGTTCAGATTAGTTTATCTGTCTTAGCTGAATGACACGATTGTAGGTCTTCTTAGAAATATTATTCCTTCTCGCCTTTTTTCTTTATTCGAATCTGTAATCCCTTTTTCTAGCTCATCTTCATTTTTTACAAAGTGTTTAGTTCGTTTTTCTTTCCATTTACATGATACTTATGTACATGTATATATATCACATACCCGATCACGCCTATATATGTTTACACCTTCACGCATGCACATGCGTATACCTATATACACCCTCACATATGAGTATGTTATGTTTATTCCTATTTCTTACTTTATTTATTTCCTCAGTTATTTATTAATGGCCTAATAGTTTAAGTTTTATCATCTGGGTTATGATTCTATAGGGACTGAGAAGGTCAGATTTCGGAGGAGATTGATTTGATTCTCCTAACACCATGGAATGGAGTTGAAACTACGGGAAAAAGTTGGTTCTGGCTTGATTTTACATCTCTGCCATCAGTATCATAGACCTTTGAAAAAAGGCAGTTCGAGTATCTGGGTTAAGTTCTGACATTGTCCAACATGGTTATATAGGATGATTTTTTTTTTTTCCGTGAGCCTCTCATTACTCAGGTGGTAGCCGAAGCCGTCTTACCCTTTCATTCGAGGACTCAACAGTTGGTACCGTCTGACTTCGGTGGTAATCAACACCGTCATACCGAATGAGGCAGTTGATGTTTATCTGCTTCGGTGCTAGTGTTGATCGTCATACCGTTTATGTCAGATGTGTTTTTGATTTTTTTTTTCTCCTTTTTTTCCTTTTTTCAAACTTTTCATATGATGTGTTTGATTTCTGTTTATACCTTTACTTCGGTGGTGGCCGCGGCCGTCTTACCGTTTCAAGGTATCCGGTTTTGTTGGATTGTTCGGTGGTAGCCAAGCCGTCTTACCAAGTTGGGGAAACAGTCGTTGCTTTTATTCCTCGGTGATAGCTTGACCGTCATACCGAAGGTGTCAGGTGAATATTTCGTTTTTCTCGAAACTGCCAGAAAATTGGTCTGTGGTATGATAGTTTGATGGAATGAGATGTTGATTTTATATTGAGCTGAGAATAAGTCCTTTTGGACTGTTGTTGGGCTTAGATCTAATGCCTACGCAAAGGCCTTTTAGAAGTTTATTTCTTGATTTTTTTTTTGTTTCTCCATCCGTGGTGTCTGTTTTATTTATTTATTTCTTTTAATTACTTTTGACAAACTAAACAAACAATTGTTTTTTTTTTTATTTTTAGATTTTATAATTTACTTCTTCTACCATCTCCTCCAAAATAGCAATTGCCTCCCCATCCCTTAGAATTTCGACTTTTTTCTTACTATATCCATGCCCAAATTTCATTTTTAACTTATCGCGGTACTTTCTAGTAATTTCACATTTTTCTAAATAATGTTCGAAAGAGTCGGCCTCTTCTCCGCAAGTACATCTCCTATTTTGCCTAATTCCGAACCTCTGCAGGTAATGTGGAAATCGGCCATGACCTGTCATGAATTGAGAACTATTATGATTGGCTAAGAATAAGGTTGGAATTTCAGTGATGTTTTTAATCCAATCTTTGATATAACTTTTTTGATAATTGGATTCTTGACTCCATTGACCATTCCATTTAACATATACTTGTTTGTTTAACTGAGAACTAATGAATTTTTTGGAAATGGGTAAATCTATTTTTTCCCCATATCGAATGGCTTTTTTGGCAAGGTCATCTGCATATTCATTACCCATGTTCCCACTATGCCCTTTTATGAATGTTAAGATTATTTTATGATCCTTGTTTACTTCACCAATTTTTTCCTTTATTTTCTGTATATATGGGTTTAAGTTGTCCGAATTATTAATTCCTTGTAATGTTGAAAGACTATCTGTAATAATTTGGTAACTTTCTTTATTATGTTGTTCTGCTATATATTCTAACGCCTTGGTTATTGCTATAGCTTCAGCTTCGAAGTTATTATTATGATTACCTAATGCATACTGTTTTGTTGTAATTATGTCTGAAAAGTTTTTAAAAACTATGAATGCTGCTCCTGGGTTGGACGTATCACACGATCCGTCTGTAAAAATGTTATAAGTAGCAGTCAAGTCTACTTTTGTACTGAAGTAAAATTTTACTTTATTCGCCGGATGAGTTTGCCACTTGTCTACGATAGTTATTATTTTCTCGTTTGTGAACGTTTCATTGTTCCAAGTAAATGGTTTTTCTCTATGTAAAATGTTAAACATTTCATTTTCTTTCTCTATTGTGAAATTAACTGGAGGTATGTTTGCTAACACATTTAATGCACTATTAGCAACTGTTTTATATGCTTTTGTTATGGCTAATAAAGGTTTTCTTTGAATGGATGTTAGTTTTTTTACAATTAATGAGATATTTCTGTACCATATTGGGGAAGCATAGGTTATTATACGTTCTATTCCCCTTTTGTAAATATCTCTCATTTGTTTACCTTTAATTCCTTTATTTTTGCCGGTAAACCTGTTCAGATTATAAGTGAGAGTCATGACTTTTTCTTTTATGTATTCTAGGTGTTGAATGAAAGTAAAGCTTTCATCGAAGATTACCCCTAAAATTTTTATTTTGTTTACTAGTTGAATTTTCTCTCCCCCTAATTTCAATATTGGAGGGCTTTTCTTGTATTTTCCTTTTAAAATTATGAATTGCGATTTTGCCGGGTTAAACTCAATATTCTTTGCTTTTCCCCAATTTTCTACTATTTGCAGAGTTTTATTGGCTGTCTCCTGAAGTTTTCTTTTAGAATCCCCTTTTATTATTATTGTAATATCATCTGCGAACGCTTGTAAGTAAGCGTTTTCGGGAAGTTTCTTAATTAGTAGATCGGCTATCATAAGTGTCCATAATAGCGGGCTTAAAGGTGATCCTTGTGGAGAGCCCTGTTTAATCTTATATTTTAATTCTACTTCCCCGTTTTTATATATTATGAATCTTTCCCTCATGATTGCTTCCAGTAAATCGGCCAGATTATCTGGACATTTATGTTGGGTTAAATATTCTAAAATAATTTTTATGTTTATTGAATTAAATGCATTTTTGATGTCTAATGAAATTAATATTACTGCTTGCTTATCTAATAATGCTTGCGTTACCTTCTTTTTTATACTCTCTAATGCATGAGTTGTGGATGTTAAGTGTTTAAATCCATATTGATTTCTTAATAGTAGTTTCTCCTTATTCAAATAAAAATATATTCTATCCTTTAGGAGCTTTTCTAAAACTTTACCAAAGATCGAATTTATAGCAATTGGTCTGAAATCTCCAGGTTTTTCAAGACTTTTATTTTTCGGGATTAATATTATTTTTGACTCTCTCCATTTTTTTGGAAAATACCCCCACTTTAAACAACTGTTAAAGAGGCCCTGGAAAAATTCTTTGTGTTTCTTATACATTATTTGGATAGTCTCTGTTCTTAGCCCATCTGGGCCTACTGCTATATCTTTTCTTAATTTATATACAACCGAATCTATTTCCTGTTCCGTAAATGGAACATCATTTATTTCCTGTTGGGTTTTATTTAGTCCTTTATTCGAGCTTCCTTTTTCATTTTCGACTCCTATCTCGGAAATTGTGTATAATTTTTGCAAAATATATTCTACAGTCTCTTTTAACGTTTTTGTTGACGAATTATCCTCTTTTTGTATGCTACTTATTATTATTGGGGTTTTCAGCTGGTCTCTAGACAACTTGTATGCTAAATTAAAAGGATTTTTTGTAACTTTGGATATGAAATCATCCCAATTTTTGCTCTTTGCCTTAGCCAAATTTTCCACGTACGAATCATGTTCTCTATAATACTGATTTTTGTAAATGTCTCTTAAATCTCCTCTACATTTTTTATATCTCCTTTTCATAGCCTTGACTTTTTTTCTTTGTATTTCTAACTCTAAGGTCCACCATATTTTGCCTGGCTTTTTCTCTTTCGTAAATCTCTTTTGATATTTTTTGAATAGTTCATCTAATGTATTATAGAATTTATTCACAATATTTTCAATGTCATCTGAAGAGTTAAGGTTCCTTGTCTCTTTTTCCCAATCGATATTTAGGAGTTCTTCTAGCGCTTTTCTTTCTCCTTCCTTTGTTGTTTTAAATAATGGAGCACATTTTGTTTCCCATAGTTGAATTTTTATGTATCTATGATCGCTTCCAGTTGAATCTTCAGTTACTTTCCATTTTTTTATTTCTGTGAACATACTTGCAGAAACCATTGTTACGTCGATCCAACTTTTTCCTCTATTACAATCGAAAGTTGGTTCACTATTTCTATTATTTACAATTATTAGGTCATTTTTAATTATAAATTCCAGTAGTTCCTCTCCTCTATTATCTGTAATGTTCCCTCCCCATGTAGTATTCTTTGAATTAAAATCTCCTGTAATTATTACATTCCTCGTGTGTGCTGTTTGGATTATTTCTTCAATCCTAGCTAAAAGATGTTGTATATTTTCTTTGGGAGGGAAATAGCAATTTATAATTAAGGTGTCCTTACTATTTAAGTTAGTTCTAAATGCCACTATTTTGTCATCTAAGATTAGAGGGAACACTGGAATTTTTTCTGTATGTATTATAGCTGCGGCTTTCGGGTTATCTTTTGAAGCTAATATCTTATGTTTCATTGGGAAACCAATAATTTTTCCTTTTAGGTTGTATGGCTCTTGAACTAATGAAATATGATGAGACTTATCTTTTTGATATTGACTTAAAGATTGATTTGCTTTAAATGCTCTTGCTAAATTAATTTGAATTATTTTAAATTTTTCTTTACCTAAAGATGTCTTTATTGATGCCATTTTTGGTTTTTTTTTTTCCAAACAACAATACTCAAACAGAAATAGATACAATAAAGTTTTTAACAGTACTTACTGTTTTGTCTTCCTGAAAGCAGTTTACTCCTGCAAACTACCGTCTTACTTGGTTGTTCAACACGAGTCCCATTGGGACTCCAGTCGAGAACGCCATTCTTTTGCTGTTGGACACTCGTTGTCCTCCATTGAATGCGAGTAATCCTCCTTGCCCTCTCTATGGCATGCCGGACAAAATTGCTCTTCCGACCGGCACTGCTCTGGCGGATGGTTCCTTGCACAATAGATGCAGCATCGGACGCTGCTCCTGCAGTATTTTTCAGGGTGTCCAAATCTTGCGCAAAACCTACAGATTACTGGATGATTGTTATCATATAGGGCTACTTTAAGCCATCCAATGTTCAGAGAATCTTTGTTTCTTAGTTGCTTCCAAATATTGGCAGTCGTCTTGATGACTGTGATGTTATTTTTCTTCCTGTTAACATATTGAGTTGTCACCTCGATATCGGAGGGACTTCCTGTAAGTTGGTTTTGGGCCATTATTTTTTGTGGAATGTCTTGTTTTTCCATTCCCTGATCGATTCCTACTATCTTGAATGAAGGTTTCTTGGGACTAGCGACTTGAATTTCGATCTTCGAGGCTTCGGGAAGACGTTTGATCTCTGCCTGGATGTCCTCCATTGCTTTTTTGTTAGTTGAAGTAATTCGAACACGAGGGCCCTGCGTTTTAATTTGGGCATTTGTGAGTTTGAAAGTAGCTGGATCAATGTTGTTTGTTATTGTCTCCATTATTTGTTTTGGAGTTAGCGCTTCATCTGTGCTTGACAGCAAGATGGATGACTCTCTTTCGGTGTCAATCGTTCGGGTCCCTTCAGCAGGGTGATGTTTCCCTACCACTTGTGAGTAGGTGGGCTTGCCCGAATGCTGGTGGGTTGAATCCTTCAGTAGTTGAAGTTGCGCGGTGAGTGCCTCTTTTTGCAGTGCAAAGTCAAAAAGAAGTGTTTTCACTTCTTGAAACGCTTTCATTAGTTCTGCACATGTTGCAGATTTCGCTCCTTCACTTTGTGCATTCATTAGAGCCTTGTAAAAAGCTGTCTCATTGACATGAATATCATTTGTTATTTGACTGGTTTTCCTTGTCGGAGCCTCGTCGCCATCACGGTTTGCGTAAGTGCTACTACTTTGTTTAGTCAGCCTTTGCGGAGCTTCAGCGACATCATTGTGTTCATCTTCATTCGTTACAGTGCTGTCGGAAGTTGCCTCAACCGAGTCCAAATGAAGTGGGCCCAGTTTCTTCCCTTTCTTGTAATGATGTTTCCCCGCATATACTGGTTGATCATCTTCGCCCTCGGTGGGGTCATCGGTAGAATCCCAGTCTACATGTTCACTCCATGGATCTTGTGGATCGTTGGTACTGGGTAGAAATGCTTCAGAGGAATTCTGTTTGGCATCTTTAAGGAACTGTGCTTTGTTCAGCGTTTTCTTGGTGTTTGACGATGATCCCGAGTTGCGTGGATCTTCCTTGTTGTTGGAGAATTGAGCATCTCCGTTGTTCCTCCCGTGAGGCTTGGGCAATTGCGGAGTCTTTATTTTGGTTGATTTCCCCATCTTCTTCATTTTGGGGCTGATTTACTAAGTCACTGTCTCGGATTACTTGACTTCTTTGTTGTTAAACTGTGGTTCTTTTATTTCCTATTGCCCCTTTGAAAAATGCTGATGCTTCACTGCAAAGCTTTTTAGTCACGTGTTCTTACATCATGTGGTTTGTCTTTGATGCATGTGAACCCATAGGAATGTTCACAATTGCCCCTTTGCAAAACCGAGATGCTTCCCCGCTATG
>NC_092823.1:325000-345000 GCF_023375885.2 Dermacentor andersoni
CCGCGTCTCAGCAGCTGAAAGCCTAATGGCACTCCACTCCTGCTACTCGCGCGTGTGTTTTGCGCCCACGCCTTCCTCGCTTGCCCTCGAGGCACCTTATGCCGTTTGCGCGCACTCGAAGCCGGTTTTACCTGCCAACCATCCACCGGACCCGTGTGTCTCGTGTGCACGTTCACATCGCTCCACTAAAAATTGCAAAGAGCGACAGAGCCATGATTAGGGCTAAGCCGCTGTGGAGTCTTTAACGGCTACACGGCCACGGGCAGGGCTTCACCCCCATCGACGTGCTTCGCTTCAGTCAGCAGTAGGTTCATAGAAGGGCCTCAAACACACACACACTTTCGCATCGGCAGATCGCCGCAGCATAACCGCTGTTGATCCAACAGCCTACTTGAGACGAAAGACAAGAGCCCGGCGCGCGTACTCGCGCAGCTCTCCAAAACCACTCGGCCAGTGCCAGGGACGGCTCCCTGCGCCGGCGCCACAACAAGTCTACTTGAGGCGGAAGACGAAGCCAGCAAGGGCCTGGCCGCAAGTGCGTTCGAATCCGGGACTACAGTCCCTCGTCTGTCCGTACTTCCTCTTTCGACGTGCGGCGCCTTCCCAAAGCGCACAAGTCCGCTAACCGCAGAACGCTTCCGACGTAGCAAAGCCGCGTTTCCTTCGGTACTTCGCAGCAACGCCGCCTTTCCCTCGGCGGCGGGCGAATAGCCTGCAGACGTCGTCGCATTAAACCGCGATCTCGACACCTCGCGCGTCACGAGCAGGAGCCGACCGGCAGCCTCCGGCCCTTTCGGACTCGGTGGCATTTGCCGCGGAGGACGGGAGAGCACTTTAGGCCACGGTTCCTTCCGTACTTGGCAGCCGCACCCTCATACCGACAGTTCCATGACCGACCGAGCGCCACACCGTTCCTTTAGTACTTGGGCGGCAACAAAGTCGGGTCGTTACTCCATACTCGCTGCAGGAAGCGACCGGCAGCCGCCAGCCTTTTCAGACTCGGCAGCGTTTGCCGCGGAGGACGGGAGAGCGCTCGCACCACGGTTCCGTGTGTACTAAGCGGCAGCGGCATTAGCTCTCGACCGTCAGTTCCTTGACCGACCGCACGCTTCGCCGTTCCCCTCGTACTGGGCAAAGCAGCAGGTCGGGTCGTCTTACTCCCATTCCGCGCAAGAGCGCCAAAGCGGACAGAAAGCCCACCCAGTGTGCGTTACGCCGTTTCTACCCGCGGGCGCGGCCAAGCCAACCGTCCAAGGTTGCAGCCGGCGTCCACTGGGCGCAACAAATTTGGCACGGGGCGCCCCTCAAAATTCAGGCAGTCCCCGGCATGTTCGGGTATAGCCGTCCCCGCGTCCAAGCGGGGCCAGCGGCGGAAAGCGTCGGGCGCAGCGAGCTGCTTCACCCACACGGGGTAGAAACAATGGCGCTCGCCACCCTTCACAATCCGGTAATGATCCTTCCGCAGGTTCACCTACGGAAACCTTGTTACGACTTTTACTTCCTCTAAATGATCAAGTTTGGTCATCTTTCCAACAGACCGGCGCAACCGAAAGGCCGCGCCGGACATCGGTCCGAAGACCTCACTAAATCATTCAATCGGTAGTAGCGACGGGCGGTGTGTACAAAGGGCAGGGACGTAATCAACGCGAGCTTATGACTCGCGCTTACTGGGAATTCCTCGTTCAAGGGGAACAATTGCAAGCCCCTATCCCAATCACGAAAGAAGTTCCACGGGTTACCCAGTCTTTTCAGACAGGGATAAAGACACGCTGCTTCCTTCAGTGTAGCGCGCGTGCGGCCCCGGACATCTAAGGGCATCACAGACCTGTTATTGCTCTGTTTCGTGCGGCTAGGAGCCGCTTGTCCCTCTAAGAAGGTTGTAAGGTGCTGGGAACCCCGCACCTATTTAATAGGCTAGAGTCTCGTTCGTTATCGGAATTAACCAGACAAATCGCTCCACCAACTAAGAACGGCCATGCACCACCATCCACCGAATCAAGAAAGAGCTCTCAATCTGTCAATCCTCCCAGTGTCCGGGCCGGGTAAGTTTTCCCGTGTTGAGTCAAATTAAGCCGCAGGCTCCACTCCTGGTGGTGCCCTTCCGTCAATTCCTTTAAGTTTCAGCTTTGCAACCATACTTCCCCCGGAACCCAAACACTTTGGTTTCCCGGAAGCTGCCCGCCGAGTCATTTGAGTAACTCAGGCGGATCGCTGGTTGGCATCGTTTATGGTCAGAACTAGGGCGGTATCTGATCGCCTTCGAACCTCTGACTTTCGTTCTTGATCAAAGAAAACATTCTTGGCAAATGCTTTCGCAGTAGTTCGTCTTGCGACGGTCCAAGAATTTCACCTCTAGCGCCGCAATACGAATGCCCCCGTCTGTCCCTCTTAATCATTACCTCGTATTCCAAAAACCAACAGAACAGAAACGAGGTCTTGTTCTATTCTTCCATGCAAGTTTATTCAGGCGACTCGCCTGCGTTGAGCACTCTAATTTTTTCAAAGTAAAAGCACCGGCCTTCTCGAGGCACACAATGAAGTGCACCAAGAAAGGACCGGCATGATGTTCAGTCCGAGCCGTCGCATCGGGTAGATGCACTACTCGTCTGGAACTGAGATCCAACTACGAGCTTTTTAACCGCAGCAGCTTTAGTATACGCTATTGGAGCTGGAATTACCGCGGCTGCTGGCACCAGACTTGCCCTCCAATTGATCCTCGTCAAAGGATTTAGAGTGTACTCATTTCAATTACGGGGCCTCAAAAGAGTCCCGTATTGTTATTTTTCGTCACTACCTCCCCGTGCCGGGAGTGGGTAATTTGCGCGCCTGCTGCCTTCCTTGGATGTGGTAGCCGTTTCTCAGGCTCCCTCTCCGGAATCGAACCCTGATTCTCCGTTACCCGTAACAACCATGGTAAGCAAGTAACCTACCATCGAAAGTTGATAAGGCAGACACTTGAAAGAAACGTCGCCGGCTCGTGGCCATGCGATCAGCACAAAGTTATCCAGAGTCACCACACAATACGGGCCGAAACCCGATCGATCTTGGTCTAATAAAAGCACCCGTCGCCCAAAGGGCTTCAGGCTCACTGCATGTATTAGCTCTAGAATTGCCACAGTTATCCAAGTAGGAAGAAACGATCTAAGGAACCATAACTGATTTAATGAGCCATTCGCGGTTTCGCCTTATTTCGGCATGTACTTAGACATGCATGGCTTAATCTTTGAGACAAGCATATGATTACTGGCAGGATCAACCAGGTAATCGTTCAACTGCGCGTCCAGCCTTTCAAGCAGGCCGGACGCCGTTTTTGCGATGCCGAGGCCACCTTCAGGCGCCCCAACACGCTTCGTTCTCGCAAAGGGTAGCACTTTGCACAGTCCGAGACGACGGCGTTCGAGCTCGCTACGGCGCCCTCCCCGCAGGGCCGGGTATCGCCACGCGGCAAGAAGCACGCAACATTCTCGATAGACCGGTTGTGTCGACTCGATCGCGGCTTGCGGTTTCTCTCGAGCCCGCAGCACTGGTGGACCGACCGACACTTGCAACGTAGCCGAGACGGCAAAGCCGCTAGGCGACGGGTCACGCCCGCGCCTTCGGCGCTTTCGTATTTGATTCGTCCGAGGACGATGCGGAACACACTTCGATATCGTGGAAAAAGCGTCGTCCGACAACCAGCCCCTAACGCATCAAGCGGATGAGGCTGCAGACGTCAGCTGTGGGATCCACGGGAGCGATACCGGGGACACGCTTGACGGGCACGAAGCCCGCCGCATATCAAACACCCAGGTCGCTTTGGGGGCGACTGCTCTCTGGGACCCCCATATAATAGCAGCGATAAGTACCCAGACCTCCATGGGGCCGTACTCGTGCCACTTTCGACGAGCGTTTGGCGAAAATCGTGCCGCCTCGTAACGCCGCGAGCAAGATTGAAAGCTTACGTCGGCAGCACAATGCCGAAGTCGTGAAAGCGCAGCGCGTCCACCGAATGCGCGAACGGCAATTTCTCGCTAATGGCCAGTACGGTTTCCTGCACAATTGCCTTTCTGTCGCCCTACGGGGCCCCCGGCCGATCGATTCGAGGCACGCTAGCACGGCCCCTTCGCCATTTCCGAGCACGCGTGCGAACAGTGCGGGCGGCGTGCTCGACGCCCCGGCTGACGTCGTTTCGGACTTTGTCTCTTCGCGTGCTCGCGGCAACGCCGCGGCCAACGACGACGTCTGCGCGGTTCTTTGCCGGTTCCCGGCGTGCTATAGTGCAGCCCTCTGCAGGGCGACACCGGCTCCGTCGTGTCCGTGCGGCGGCTTGTACGCAAAAGTTGCGCCAAAGGCGTCGCGCTCGCGCCGCCCCGGCACACGCGGTTTCGGACTTTGTCTCTTCCAGCGCTCGCGTAGTCGTGGGCACGATTGTCGACGTCGGAACGGTGCGCGGACTACGCCACGAGCACGCGCAAGCCGAAAATCGCACTACGGTACAATGTCGGCCGGGGCCGTACGGCCCCTTACAGTAGCAGCGATAAGTGCCCAGACCTCCATGGGGCCGTACTCGTGCGACGCGGCGGCGTACTGCGCCGAGCCGAGCGCCAATATTTGGCTTTTGCAGGGCGGATTCGAGCTCTGGCGATCGCCGCGGTACCGCCGCTCACCGATTCAAGGCACGCTAGCGCGGCCCCTTCGCCATTTCCGAGCACGCGTGCGAACAGTGCGGGCGGCGTGCTCGACGCCCCGGCTGACGTCGTTTCGGACTTTGTCTCTTCGCGTGCTCGCGGCAACGCCGCGGCCAACGACGACGTCTGCGCGGTTCTTTGCCGGTTCCCGGCGTGCTATAGTGCAGCCCTCTGCAGGGCGACACCGGCTCCGTCGTGTCCGTGCGGCGGCTTGTACGCAAAAGTTGCGCCAAAGGCGTCGCGCTCGCGCCGCCCCGGCACACGCGGTTTCGGACTTTGTCTCTTCCAGCGCTCGCGTAGTCGTGGGCACGATTGTCGACGTCGGAACGGTGCGCGGACTACGCCACGAGCACGCGCAAGCCGAAAATCGCACTACGGTACAATGTCGGCCGGGGCCGTACGGCCCCTTACAGTAGCAGCGATAAGTGCCCAGACCTCCATGGGGCCGTACTCGTGCGACGCGGCGGCGTACTGCGCCGAGCCGAGCGCCAATATTTGGCTTTTGCAGGGCGGATTCGAGCTCTGGCGATCGCCGCGGTACCGCCGCTCACCGATTCAAGGCACGCTAGCGCGGCCCCTTCGCCATTTCCGAGCACGCGTGCGAACAGTGCGGGCGGCGTGCTCGACGCCCCGGCTGACGTCGTTTCGGACTTTGTCTCTTCGCGTGCTCGCGGCAACGCCGCGGCCAACGACGACGTCTGCGCGGTTCTTTGCCGGTTCCCGGCGTGCTATAGTGCAGCCCTCTGCAGGGCGACACCGGCTCCGTCGTGTCCGTGCGGCGGCTTGTACGCAAAAGTTGCGCCAAAGGCGTCGCGCTCGCGCCGCCCCGGCACACGCGGTTTCGGACTTTGTCTCTTCCAGCGCTCGCGTAGTCGTGGGCACGATTGTCGACGTCGGAACGGTGCGCGGACTACGCCACGAGCACGCGCAAGCCGAAAATCGCACTACGGTACAATGTCGGCCGGGGCCGTACGGCCCCTTACAGTAGCAGCGATAAGTGCCCAGACCTCCATGGGGCCGTACTCGTGCGACGCGGCGGCGTACTGCGCCGAGCCGAGCGCCAATATTTGGCTTTTGCAGGGCGGATTCGAGCTCTGGCGATCGCCGCGGTACCGCCGCTCACCGATTCAAGGCACGCTAGCGCGGCCCCTTCGCCATTTCCGAGCACGCGTGCGAACAGTGCGGGCGGCGTGCTCGACGCCCCGGCTGACGTCCTTTCGGACTTTGTCTCTTCGCGTGCTCGCGGCAACGCCGCGGCCAACGACGACGTCTGCGCGGTTCTTTGCCGGTTCCCGGCGTGCTATAGTGCAGCCCTCTGCAGGGCGACACCGGCTCCGTCGTGTCCGTGCGGCGGCTTGTACGCAAAAGTTGCGCCAAAGGCGTCGCGCTCGCGCCGCCCCGGCACACGCGGTTTCGGACTTTGTCTCTTCCAGCGCTCGCGTAGTCGTGGGCACGATTGTCGACGTCGGAACGGTGCGCGGACTACGCCACGAGCACGCGCAAGCCGAAAATCGCACTACGGTACAATGTCGGCCGGGGCCGTACGGCCCCTTACAGTAGCAGCGATAAGTGCCCAGACCTCCATGGGGCCGTACTCGTGCGACGCGGCGGCGTACTGCGCCGAGCCGAGCGCCAATATTTGGCTTTTGCAGGGCGGATTCGAGCTCTGGCGATCGCCGCGGTACCGCCGCTCACCGATTCAAGGCACGCTAGCGCGGCCCCTTCGCCATTTCCGAGCACGCGTGCGAACAGTGCGGGCGGCGTGCTCGACGCCCCGGCTGACGTCCTTTCGGACTTTGTCTCTTCGCGTGCTCGCGGCAACGCCGCGGCCAACGACGACGTCTGCGCGGTTCTTTGCCGGTTCCCGGCGTGCTATAGTGCAGCCCTCTGCAGGGTGACACCGGCTCCGTCGTGTCCGTGCGGCGGCTTGTACGCAAAAGTTGCGTCAAAGGCGTCGCGCTCGCGCCGCCCCGGCACACGCGGTTTCGGACTTTGTCTCTTCCAGCGCTCGCAACCATGTCGGGGCCGACGCCGACGACTGCGTGGTGTTTCAACGATTGCCGGCGTGACACAATGCAGCGGCGTGCGGGATGCCAGCGATTCCGTCGTGTCCGTGCGGCGGCTTGTACGCAAAAGTTGCGCCAAAGGCGTCGCGCTCGCGCCGCCCCGGCACACGCGGTTTCGGACTTTGTCTCTTCCAGCGCTCGCGTAGTCGTGGGCACGATTGTCGACGTCGGAACGGTGCGCGGACTACGCCACGAGCACGCGCAAGCCGAAAATCGCACTACGGTACAATGTCGGCCGGGGCCGTACGGCCCCTTACAGTAGCAGCGATAAGTGCCCAGACCTCCATGGGGCCGTACTCGTGCGACGCGGCGGCGTACTGCGCCGAGCCGAGCGCCAATATTTGGCTTTTGCAGGGCGGATTCGAGCTCTGGCGATCGCCGCGGTACCGCCGCTCACCGATTCAAGGCACGCTAGCGCGGCCCCTTCGCCATTTCCGAGCACGCGTGCGAACAGTGCGGGCGGCGTGCTCGACGCCCCGGCTGACGTCCTTTCGGACTTTGTCTCTTCGCGTGCTCGCGGCAACGCCGCGGCCAACGACGACGTCTGCGCGGTTCTTTGCCGGTTCCCGGCGTGCTATAGTGCAGCCCTCTGCAGGGTGACACCGGCTCCGTCGTGTCCGTGCGGCGGCTTGTACGCAAAAGTTGCGTCAAAGGCGTCGCGCTCGCGCCGCCCCGGCACACGCGGTTTCGGACTTTGTCTCTTCCAGCGCTCGCAACCATGTCGGGGCCGACGCCGACGACTGCGTGGTGTTTCAACGATTGCCGGCGTGACACAATGCAGCGGCGTGCGGGATGCCAGCGATTCCGTCGTGTCCGTGCGGCGGCTTGTACGCAAAAGTTGCGCCAAAGGCGTCGCGCTCGCGCCGCCCCGGCACACGCGGTTTCGGACTTTGTCTCTTCCAGCGCTCGCGTAGTCGTGGGCACGATTGTCGACGTCGGAACGGTGCGCGGACTACGCCACGAGCACGCGCAAGCCGAAAATCGCACTACGGTACAATGTCGGCCGGGGCCGTACGGCCCCTTACAGTAGCAGCGATAAGTGCCCAGACCTCCATGGGGCCGTACTCGTGCGACGCGGCGGCGTACTGCGCCGAGCCGAGCGCCAATATTTGGCTTTTGCAGGGCGGATTCGAGCTCTGGCGATCGCCGCGGTACCGCCGCTCACCGATTCAAGGCACGCTAGCGCGGCCCCTTCGCCATTTCCGAGCACGCGTGCGAACAGTGCGGGCGGCGTGCTCGACGCCCCGGCTGACGTCCTTTCGGACTTTGTCTCTTCGCGTGCTCGCGGCAACGCCGCGGCCAACGACGACGTCTGCGCGGTTCTTTGCCGGTTCCCGGCGTGCTATAGTGCAGCCCTCTGCAGGGTGACACCGGCTCCGTCGTGTCCGTGCGGCGGCTTGTACGCAAAAGTTGCGTCAAAGGCGTCGCGCTCGCGCCGCCCCGGCACACGCGGTTTCGGACTTTGTCTCTTCCAGCGCTCGCAACCATGTCGGGGCCGACGCCGACGACTGCGTGGTGTTTCAACGATTGCCGGCGTGACACAATGCAGCTGCGTGCGGGATGCCAGCGATTCCGTCGTGGCGGTGCGGCGGCTTGTACGCAAAAGTTGCGTCAAAGGCGTCGCGCTCGCACCGCCCCGGCACACGTGGTTTCGGACTTTGTCTCTTCGAGCGCTCGCAGCGATGTCGAGGCGATCGCTTACGTCTGCACGGTTTCCGGTGTGCTACAATGCAGCAGTCTGCCGCACTACACCTCTTGGTTGCCGAGGCCAGCACGGCAATTTACTGAAGCGAGCGCATTGCGCCCAGGCGGCAGCGGACTTTGTGCTTTCGGGAGTGCTCTTGCTGTAAAATTTGAACGGCTGCAGCTGCGCGAAGCAAGTGTACCTATTTTCACTCTCTCTCTGTCTGCCTTTGAGGCGACTGTAATTTCACTTTAAACGCAACTGGAGGCGGGAGCAACCTGATGAGAGTAGGTGGACTTCGGTACATGTTGTAATTTAGAAATTGCTTTCAAGCTTTGAGGACATACACCTTCGCGCCATCTGCTTTCCCCGTCTCTTTGGCACTTTATAGTATGTGCTGCATGCTCTGCATTCCAAAGAAACACGCCTGTGTCTCTCCCTCTCTCACGTTCTTCTTCTTTTTGTAGCTGCTGTTGTAGAAGATGCTATGCTCTTTAATCGCTGTAACATAGAGTGCTTGCACAAGCCAACAACTTTTGCGCGTTTTTTTTTTTTTTTTCTCTTCCCAAGACGTTTCTGCCATTATTCACTAACTCTCGTTCTTAGTATGCAATGGAGCGTTAGCTCGCGCCATCTACCTTTCTTTCTGTATTGCAAAGTCCGCAGGTTTTCCTAGTTCCGTACTCAGATGGCGCCAATGCGTTTTGGCGCCAGGTTCGAACGACCTCGCTGTACTCGTGTTTCCCATTTGAATGTTTCAAAGGGGTTTGCGACAGGGGGTGGTTCTTGTGCAAGGCTGAGCTTTCCAGCTGCGTTTAAGCTATGCTAGCATGTGTGCGTATATATATATATATATATATATATATATATATAAATACACAAACACACACACACACACACATGCATATATACATACACACACACGGTAATGGTAAAGATGATGAGGTAGCACTTTTTTTTTTTTTTACAATGCCTGTGTTTCAGATGGCGATCTTTCTCCCCTCTATGTTTCCGGTGGGAAGGAGTGTGCAGCGTTTTCTATATTTATTTTGTCATTCACTTCTATGTTGCTCGTCTTCGTACATGGGGCATGCTACCTAATTCTACCGGTCGATTCGACACGTTGCGATCCGTCCCGGCCTGTGCCGTATCAAAATTTTCAGTGGGCCTTGCGGTAAATAAAAAGAAATGAAGGAAATGCGCGTAGTATATTACAATTGCACACGGGCTTGAAACGAAGCCCTCAAGGAAGGTCACCTTGAGCGGTCGCATTCAGACGGAAGTAAGCATTCCCCTGGCGCGTTTTTTTCCGCTCGCCTGTTCCGTTTTCTACGAGGTTGCCTTGGTTGGTTTCGCGTTACAAGCAAGCTTGCACTCGGGTCTCGTTTCTACGCGACAGCGTTTCGTTAACAGCGAAAGACTGAGGCGTTGCGAGTTCATCCGTGAGATAGGGAGCGTTGAGTCTGTACACAGGCTGAATTTTATAATATTGCCCACGCTGTTGCTGAGGTTACCCATGTCGGCAGGGCGCCCACAAGGCAGTAGTACAATGAAGTGAAGTGAAGGACATCGCTTCTCGGCCTTTTGGCTAAGAACTCTGCCCCAGGCCGAGAAGAACTTTCGACGAGTCACCACTGCTGCCCCGGAGGTCGCGTCGGGACCACGGCGGACCTCCAGGAGTCCACAAGCGCCTACCAGGACCGACCCGCCCGCCAGCTCACCTACCTGCTCGAGCGCCACCTGTCCAGCGGCGGAGTAATCCGGCGGGCCCTTCCAGCGCCTGCTGAGCGGCCCATGGTCTCGGGAGCCAGCTCCACTACGAGCGCCTCCTGTCGAGCCGTCGGCCAACCCCCCTGAACCTGTTGGAGCCAGCGCCACCTGCGGCGCTTCCTTCAAGACCAGAGTACGGCGGCGTCCTTCAGCGCCAGCTGTACACGCCACGAGTAACTGGAACAGCCATGAATCCCGGAGGCCGGGCTCCAAGCGGCTACGCCCCCCAAGCCATGGATGCAACTAGTGAGACCCCTTTGCGGGAGAATTGTTTTACCTTTGATGCCCCTGAGGGCGATGTTTCTATTGATGATTTAATTGATGCTGTTGAAACGACTGCGGGGGACGACAGCGTCCTAGCGCTGCAACACATGGGAGGTGCGAAATTCCTCGTTTGCACGAGAACCGCCGCACAGGCAACTAGACTAATGGTTGCGGAGGGGTTCCACGTGAACCAAGTGAAGGTCCCCGTCGACGCTGTCGGCCCGCCAGTCACGTTTGTTAATGTGTATCGGTACCCCATCTACATGTCCGCCGACGCCCTGTCCTTTGCCCTACAACCCTACGGCAAAGTAAAAAGTGTAACTTTTGCGAAAGTGGCTAACCGCCAAAATAAGCTGAATGGCGTCCGTGTAGTGCGCATCGAAATGAGCCGCCCAATCCCGAATTTTATGACTGTACACGGTCACAGGGTCATGTGCGAGTATAGAGGAATGAGGCGTGTGTGCGCGAGATGTGGTGCTGACAGCCACATGGCCACAATGTGCACCGCCCCATATTGTAAACGGTGCGGCACTTTCGGGCACGAGACGGAGGGCTGTGAAGAAGAGTGCCACAAGTGCGGAGGCCGTCACGGCACAAAAGCGTGCTTTCGCAGTAGGGCATACCCCAAGTCGTACGCGAGCGTAGCTGGGCGACACACGCCCACCGACCATGACCAGATAGCAAGCGCACAACAAAGCCAGGCTTTCCCGACGCTTAGCGAAAGCGTAAGACCGAGGCTGCAGGTGCTTCAACCAAGCAACCTAACCAAAAAAACGAAATCGCACGATTTTTGGGAAGGTGCAGAAAGCACCGCGGAAAGTGAAAGCAGCGCGAGCAAAGTAACGCCCGTACGACAGTCCGACACCCCTTTGCCAACAGACAGCTGCCACGAGATAACGGATGACGCCTCGCCCCAAAATCCAGCCGCAGCATCAGCAACGACAGACGGCACGGGCACGTCAAGCGAGCCACGCCCCTCAGGAAACACCAGCGATGAGGCGATAAAAACCGAGCCTAAACAAACCACCCTTGGGAAAAATCATGCTTTCGAAGATATGCCTATAGTAAGCAGCGGCAAATATGCAATCCCGGATGCAAAACCACAGGAGGGCAAGCTCTCCTTGGAAACAAAATCGTTAAATGAGGAACCAATTAACAGTGACCCAAGTGCCGAAAACCCCCCGCAAAAGTTACAGCAGGGAAAGGACGCAGTAATTGCCGCCGGGAAAGACGCACTAAAAGAACGAGGAGGCCGAACTCCAAACGCCCAGACCGCTGGAGCCCAGACGCTTAAACCGCATCGACACAGATCCCGCTCAAACAAAAGGGGAGGCGAAGGGCGAAAACATGCCAAAGACAGTATTAGCCCGGAAACCCAAAGACGAGCAACAGATGAACTTGCTAGCAGTGACAGCGAAACCAAAATGCCAAAAAAAATTCCCAGGAAGGATCCCCCTTCGCAAAAGAAAACAAATACGCACACGAATGAGACTGATATGGAAGTCACGGAAGAGACAGCAAGCCGGGAAAATTTCGCGCTCTAACCAAGGCGCGATACTACAGCAGCACAAAAACTAATCATACACCACGCCCACCCGCGCTTTTCTTTTTCCACTTCCCCCGCTTGTAAGCGGACAGCAATGAATCCAAAACAAACCCGCCCTACTCCAGCTGTTGCGCTTCGCAATGAAGCACGTGGCATACACCCTCCCTCTCGTTTGCCCGCACAACCTTTCGTTAAAACCACGCATCACTGTGAGACAAAAAAAAAAAAAAACACAGAGACCGCCCCAATGGCTGCGCAACGCTCGCTCCTTTTAACCCCCCCCCCCTTGTTTTTTTACATTGTTCCTCAACTGTGCTTTCCTTTGTAACCTATGTTCAGTATAACACCTTGGTTGGAAAACGAGCCAGAGCATATGGCTGACTTTACTTTTGCCACTTTTAATGTTAGAGGCTTTCGCGACAAAAACAAGCAGCGCGAAATCCTTAACCTTGCAAGGGAGCAGCACATAGATATCCTCTTTGTTCAGGAAGCTAATTTGAGGACTCCACTGGAAGTGGAGACATTCAAACGCGATTTCCAAGTGGACGCCTTTTTTTCTTTGACAAACGCTCGAGCGTGTGGCGTGGGGGCCATTTTCGTGACAGGACGTTTCCGCAAGCGAGCCCATTGTCTGTACGGATCCAACGGGCGGACTCTGATGCTGGACATATACATAGACAAAAAAAAAATCCGTTTTGTCAACATCTATGCCCCGGCAACTCGGTCGGACACAAACGCCTTTTTCAAGGCCCTTCACCCGATGCTTCTCGATACAACTCCGCACGTCCTTCTAGGCGATTTTAACTGCGTAATTAACTCCACTAGGGACATCCGAGGCCCCGGGCAAGGGGGATCCACTTACAATGCACGAGAATGTTGTAAAATACTCCGCCATCTGGGCCTTACGGATGCGTGGGTCTCGCTCCATGATGAGCGTTTTGAGCCTACTCGCGTCTCCACCAGGACATCGAGCAGAATTGACCGAATTTACGTCCCCGACGGCCTCCTCCCCAAACTTCAGTCTTGTACAGTTGTGTCGCTCCCAGCCACTCTAACGAAACGGACTGACCATTTCCCCGTAGCATGTACAATCAGGGGCCATCCAGAGCAGGAAACACACCCGAGACGTTGGCGGCTTGACACTGCCCTGCTACAGGATGACGCCAGCAAGGAAAACCTTAAGCACTGCCTCAAAGAAATCACTGATCGCGCCCCGCAGATGAGCCCGATGACTTGGGAAGCGCTAAAAGATCAATGGACAACTGCACTACAAGCCGAAGGCAAAGCGCGGCACCGGCGGTACACCGCCGAACTCAGGGAATTAATGCGAAGAATGCAAATCATTACGCGAGCGGAAACCATCACCTCATGCACCGGGTTATACCTGCAAACGCTACAAAAGAAGTATGATTGCCTCCTAGTAAAAAGAACACAGAAGGCACAACGCGGTCCATGTGAAATGTACAGCAACACAGAAGAACATAACAACCGCGAGGGGACAAATGCCACGAGGGAAATCGTAGAGGCCAGAAGGGAAGATGGCACGACCACACACGATCACAAAGAAATCCAAAATATTTTTTATACCTATTTTAGACAACAGTTTGAGGAGGACCAAACGAACAGTGATGTGGACACCGAAAACCTGACCCTGTTATGCGAAAATCTACCGCGTCTTGATCAAGAAGCGGTTTCAGGGCTTTGCGATGACGTCACCACAGAAGAATTGAAACGCATTGTCCAAAGCATGTCGCAAGACACCGCCCCAGGCTGTGATGGCATCACCACAGGGTTTTACAACGTCTTCTTCGAAGAAGTAGGCGAAAAGCTGTGCGACTTGATTAATATGGTAATAAATGAAAAGAAAAAACCCCCCTCCTTTGGGAAAGGAAGAATCATCCTATTGCTGAAAGAAGGCGCCCAGCCGCATACCCCCCAAGCGTGGCGACCGATCACCCTTTTAAATACAGATTACAAGATCACAGCTGCCGTGCTGAACAATAGGATCAAGCGAGTGCTACCACTGATAATATCTCCCTACCAGACATGCGCGGTGCCTGGCCGGTCAATATTTTCAAACCTGACGCTTACGCGTGACGTCTTTGAATACGCGACAAGCAAGCAGATAAGCGGCGCTTTCCTTTCACTGGACCAAGCAAAGGCTTTCGACAGGGTCAAGCACGCATATCTTTTCACAATACTGAAACAGTTCTCCTTTCCCCAAGATTTTGTCAAGATAATCTCACTCCTCTATAGCAATATGACATGTCACATTCAGATCAACAAGTCCCTCACACAGAGTTTTAACTACACGAAAGGGATCCGCCAAGGATGCCCATTAGGACCGACCCTGTTCATCCTTTCGCTTGAGCCATTGATAGTTAGCATACACAATGAACCGCGTATCCGAGGCTTCCCCTTGACAGGCCAGGATGAAATCAAGATCACGGCCTACGCGGATGACCTAGCCATCTTCGTCAGAAACGAATCCAGTCTGCACTACTTCCGCACCATTTTTGCAAGGTATGCACACCTGTCTGGCGCGGCACTAAACGAAGCCAAAAGCAAGGCTCTTCTTTTCGGATCCTTCCCACCGGACGCCATAAGCAACATACAGCAGGTTGACACGGTTAAAATTCTGGGAATTTATTTTACGCAGAACGGAGTGGCGCTGTCCACCTGGCAGGTTGCCATTACCAAGGCAAAACACGCCATATCCCAGCTACAACAAATGCCCCTAACGCTACAAGAGAAAGCCCTCGCAGCAAGGACAACAATATGTGGGTTTGCCAACTACGCCAGTCGAGTTGGCATCATGCCCAGTAAAACAATCACACAAATGAACAAACTCATCACAGCTTTCTTGTGGGAAAACAAGCCACCCCCGATAAAACGAAATCTACTGCAGCTAGCCACAACGAGCGGAGGCCTCGGACTCCTACACGTCGGAACTACCGCACGGCTTCTGGCCCTAAGGACTGCCAGGTATTTAGGCACCTCGGCCGATTATATAGGCAAGGGCCTAATGTGGTACTGGTGCAGCACCAATCGCAGTGTCCTAGATTGCAGTAGGTTACCTGGACCACACGCAGAATTCCCTTCCGAATTCTACAAGACTGCCGCAGTCACAAAGGCTATGTTAGAGAAAGAGGCCCCCGGCACGAACATAGACAAAGACTCACCAGCTAAGATCATCGAAACCATAACGGAAACTCAATTATCAACTGAAGACAAGGAAAAACTTGAAAACATAAAGGCAACCCAATCCAAAAAGATAAAACTTCCCAAAGAAGTCCAGGACTTCGAAGTTAAACGAAAATGGAAAGCACTCCCGACCCGGCAGAGATTACACAGACTGGGCATCGTTCCGAACGATCGTTGCCCCAACTGCAGCTACTCAGAAACCGTCGATCATGCGTTATTCGAGTGCGCCGCTGCAAAAGCTGTTTGGCGATTAGTACTACACACCTTCGGCGTACGACTGCAGGCCATGGCGCTGAAAACCAAAGGCAATTTCGCCAACTTAGTTTTTGTTTGTACAATGTACGCCTTGTGGAAACGTCGATGCCTCGCAGAGGTCAGGAGAGTGCCGGTAAGGGCAGCCTACCCCACCCTCCAGAAAATAAGCACGCTCCTATGGGAACACTTGAACGAGGAACTTAACGCAACAGGGGAGGAAAGTTTCCTCCGCCGCTGGCATACAAGATTTTTCATTCAAAAAAATGGACAACTCGCGTACCCGTTGTTGCCATATTAACGCCCCCCCCTTAGCACCCAACACATAACCAAACGCATTCTCAATATATATAAAAAAAATGTAGTAAATAACACAGTTTCAGTGTCACAACAACAGTTGCCCACAGAAATATGTATGGGAGACATAGTGCCCCAAGGTGTTTTGATACCCTCTTCCTCGTCTTCTATGCAAGTGTACGACCCTTTAGCAGACATAGCATTGTATAATGCAGCGTGATCTATCCTTTGTACAACGGTTCAGCAAAGGGCATCGGTTCCAAGCGCAACTACCAACTGTACCACAACATGTGTTCTGTACATTGTTAACCTGTGTTTGCTTGAATTGTTACGATGTATGAATAAAACCTTCCCTTGTTGTAGTATCTGTTCTTATCAGCTTAATATCTGATACGGGTTCTATATGGACCCACGATATTAAACCTATTTTTGGAAGTTGGCGGAGTGCTTGAAGCCTGCTTCACCTCCGCCGCAGGTCGGCCCGGTATTGCACTACCTCCGGGATCGGCGCCGCTCACTTAGGTGAGACTTCATTCAATCAAAATGAAGAGCACAAGCTCAACGCGAGCAGTGACTTGACACGCACCATTCCTATACTACACGCAACGATGCCGGTTCGCGGACCACGAGAGTAATTAAACTGCCACTCCATCTGTGTGTAGCGTCGCACTTGTTGCGTCGCAAATGGGACAGCCGCTCCAGCAAATTTCTAGTTATGGGCTTCGAGAAAAATTAATGAAAGCAAAAGAAAGAACCAGAATTCCTATTTGTCCGATGTCTCTGAATGATTGTCTCCTGTAAAGAGCCACTTGGGGGGATGGGGGGTAGGATTAGCCGTGGGGTTCGCAATCAATATGAATCCCACTCAAAGCCAACACTGGATTTTGGAGTTCACTATCGCTTGGATCCGTAAACCACCGCGGCCACGCAAGCTCGCCCTGCCGCCGAAATCCGCTGCCCAAGTGGAAGAAAGATTCCCTATGAAAGAAAAATAGAGTGCCCGATTTCTGGCAACTACTGTGCAGCCTTTGTGTACACATTTTCGCAGCAGTGGGACCGAGCGCCTCGAAAACAAACTTGTCGTATGCCCAAATGTGGCGAAATATATTCAAGGGTTAAAAGGTGCCTCATCTTTCTAACCTGTATGTTACGAAGACCTGTTGCTACCTTTTCATCATGAACATCATCATCATCATCATCCTGGCTACGCCCACTGCAGGGCAAAGGCATCTGCCATGATCCTCCAAGTACCCCGGTCAGGTGCCGATTGTCGCCATGTAGTCCCTAATCTAATCTGCCCTCCTAACTTTCTGCCACCCCCTGCTACGCTTCCCTCCTCTTGGAATTCAGTCTGTAACCCTTAATGGCCACCGGTTATCTTCCCCCCAGATTGCATGCCCTGCGCATGCCCATTTGTTTTTCCTGGTTTAAACTTTGGTGTCATTAACGAGCGTTTGTTCTCGCACACCCCAATCTGCTCTATTCCGATCCCCCCGTGACGCCACACCCATCATCCTTCTTTCCAGAGCCCGTTGCGTCGCCCTCAGTTACCCTTCGGTAATCCTCAAAGCTTTTTGTTGGGGCACTCGTGGCATCTTTCTCGTTTAATGAAGTCAAATTTTTTTCAGTTTTGGGGGAAAACTCAATGAGCTAGGCGCGATTGTGTCCCTGGCGCCGCTCTCAACAAGATGGCGGCGCCCATGCTTTTTGCCTGCAGGTTCGGCCCTACGCAGAACACGCCTGCCGGGCAGTGTAGCCACGTTGAAGGGGCAAAGCGTAGTGCAGTGAAGCGCTTGCTCGGGCGAAAAACGCAAATATGAGCCAAACAGGAATTTCCATTATTGGAAATTCCAGTTCAGTTTGCGCATTGCGTTCGCCTAAGGTAAAGAACACAAATGCGAGTGCCACAGCAGTCAAGTCAAAGCTTAGGATTGCGTATCATTTTTTTTTTTCTTTTCGTGCCTTTTACTCCTGGCCTGCGTGGCCCTAGCGCGCATGCACACGAAAGTAATGAAATGCTGAAAACACGAAATAATGCGGTGCGGCTGTATCATATCTATTTTGTGCGCTTTGTTCTTTGTGGACTACAGCGGTGTGCGTCATGAGAAAGTTTCGGTGCCCTTCTTGGGTGACCAGTGAAGCTATATTTAAAACCACATTGATTTGTACGGTTATTGCTACAAACTGCGTGTGGGTGTTTTTCTTTTTCGCTGCCAACGATGGGTTATCGCAACCGCGATCGGTTCTGCTGCTACGCTAGACGCGTGCTTGCCAACGGTTGGCTCTATACGCGACCCGCGACGCGTGGTCGGCACATTCAAGCAGTCAATTGCAAACCGTTCCAAGAAAAAGGATGTACTCCACTTGCCACCTAGTTCGACGATTGTACTTTCTGACCCTCGAGGAAGCGCCGCCATCCCACGTTTTCTATAATACGATAAGATTCAGAGCGACCGCGACCACTTGTCTTTGTCAATATCTCGGAAACGCTTTCTTTGTTTTCTTTTTTTTTTTTTTTTTTAAATCCAGATACTCAGACGCGCCCGTGTTCACGCGCACTTGTTCTCTCCGATAAGCAGGGAAGCTCGGTTGGGGTGGTGTCGGGCCTTGCGCATGCGCTGCTGAGCTCGTCGCTTCGCCGGCCGGTCGATGCTGGCGCGGTACTGGTAATGAACTTCGACGTGCATGGTGAAACGTCACTTTGTATTGCCACTGTAGACTAGCAATGCAATGTGTTTGCGAGCGATTGGATAAATGAGAAAGCGTGCACTGTCTACAGTTCATGCCCCTCTAGAGTAGTGGAAATGTTGCTCCAAGTGTTAGGTTTGTAATTTGCGCCTACGAACATGAACTAAACAAAGAAAATGGTCTGCAGCCGCCTTCGCTTCATAAAATTCCCGTACGAAGAAATTTCCGTGCGCGAATGAGAGAGCAAAAGAGAGAAACCATGTTAAGAAGAATGGCTGCCTTTTACGTGATCTCGCGCATGAAACCAAACGATAGATTAATTTTAGCCGTTCATTTTGATTTGCCGAATGTAAACCGGAACACTTTCTCCACGCGGTCTTCAGATTTGAATGGCAATCAATCACATCCTTTCTTTTTTTTTTTTTTTTTCTGTTTCTTTCTATCTGGAACCGAAAGAATTCAGAACGCCATTTCAATCTTAGATTCGATTAGATATCGCGACTGGTATGCTGAAATATCACGCCTTATCTGGTGTTAACCTTCTTGATCACGGCAATAAAAAATCGCCAGTTCCCGAACTTTAATCGCGCCGAAGATGAACCGATATGCTGGATTCTTATTGTCATGATTTTATAGAAAGCGCTGGTTCTATGGCTAGCTTTGAGGAAAAGAAAAACATCGTTCAGGAATGTATAACTCTAAACAACTAAAAAAAAAATCTGCCGGCAATTGGTACTACAACGAGAGTACTGAGAATACTGGAAAAGATGAAATCCAATCATGCTGAACTGAACTGAAATTATTTCATCAAGACATGCCCCGAAAAACGTGGCCACTTTCAATGATAATTTCAAATGTGATTTCTTTCTTTTTTTTTTCTTTACGACGGATAATAATTATCTTTCCAATGGCCGATGTGAAAATTTCAGAGCACGTCATTTTCGAAATCCCAAGGCCCCGGACGCATTCTCTCTTCTTTAAGTATTTTGGTGGTGCACACGGAGGAAAATTTCGCGCACGTAATTTATAAACTAGTAGTTGATTTTCTAGAAGAACACAAAGTGCTGACAAACGGCCAACCAGGACACAATTAAATTGGTATTACGCACGGTTTCGAAGCCGCGGTAACAAAAGGGTAACAAAGGGACGTTCATTTCGTGGTGTCGATTTCACGTCTCTCACAATAAAAAAAAAAAATAATAATAATAATAATAAAAACTACTGCATAAAATAGGTTTTCCCAAACTGGATGGTTTCGATCAGCTTTTGAACAGCCCTTCCTTAAATTGAGTTGGCGTTGATTGAGCAGGTGCGGTTTTGGATTTTTGTAAATGGCATCAGTACTGGACAGTCCGTTCACTTGAGGATCAAAGGAGAAACCCCCCAAAAAAATATCATATCGTGGTGAGAGACGCGGCAGATGAGTACAATTATCGGCAGAAAAAAAAAAGGAAAACCGCCTCGTACTCAGAAGCCGCTCCTCTCACGTGTGAAGCTTCAAACAAATTGTTTTTCTTGAGACGCTCTATAAAGTTATACACAGCTCCTTAAATGCAGCACCC
>NC_092823.1:350000-355000 GCF_023375885.2 Dermacentor andersoni
AATGAAATATTTGATGCGGTTCTGAAAGCTTTTGTGATTAGAATGAGGGGAATTCGCTGGATTGATTTCAGTTTTTTATTTATTATTGTCTTTTGACTATACCAAACTGGACTGGCATACACTATCATTCTTTCTATGCCTCTAGTGTATATTTTCTTTAGTTGTGATTGTTGAATAACTTTTCTCTTTCCTGTGAATTTACTTAGCTGGTGTGTTAGATGTGTTACTTTGTTTTTGATATATTCTAAATGAGGAAGGAAAGAAAGCTTTGCGTCGATTATTACCCCTAATATTTTAATTTCCTTTACGTTTTTGGCTCTTTTCCCACCTATTTTTATCCGTGGGGGATGACTATCGTATTGTTTGCCTATTGTAATGAAGTGTGATTTTTCAGTATTGAATTCCACTCTCATTTGAGTTGCCCATTTGTCTATACTATTGGTTATATTATTTGCCTTTTGCTCTATTTCGTTCCTCGATTTGCCTTTGACCACGATTGAAATGTCATCGGCAAATGCTAAAGCGTATGTGCCCTCTGGGAATTTGATATTTAGTAATTTTGCCGTCATCAAATTCCAGAGCAAAGGGCTCAAAGGCGAACCTTGAGGTGATCCCATTGCGAGTGTTCTGTGTATTTTAATATTATCTTGTTCATATATAATTTCTCGATTTATTAATGCTGTTGTTATTATTGAGACTAAGTTTGGTGGACATTTAAATTCCTCCAATAAATTTCTGATAATGTCTGCCCGGATTGCATTAAACGCATTCTTGATATCGAGTGATATCACAATGCAATTATTCTTATCTATTTTACTTTGAATTATTCTTTTTTTAATTTCCAGAAGAGCGGTGGTTGTGGAGGTGTTATGTTTGAACCCAAACTGTCTTTGATGTAAGAGGTTTTTCTTGAACATAAAAAAGTACAGTCTATCCTTTGTCAGTTTTTCTAAAACTTTCCCTAATATTGAATTTATGGCTATTGGTCTGTATTTTGATGCCCCAACTTTTTCTTCTGAGTTAGCTTTATTTATTAAAATGACCTTTGACCTTTTCCAAATTTGTGGGAAGTGTCCGAATTTTAAACACGCGTTAAAAAGATTGATGAAAAATATCTTGTGTTTCTTATATAGTGCCTGTACGAAGTGAGTTTGAAGGTTGTCGGGACCTGGGGTTACGTCCCTACGAAGGTTTTTTATGACTGAGTCAACCTCGGATAGCGTAAATGGTGGATCGATTATTGGTGCCTGTCCTTGATACTTGCCTATTTTGTTTGTTTGGGCATTTTCTGTTTTGTCGTTTTCGTCCTCATCTTCGGGGCCAATGTCTTTGTTTTGTACATTTACCATATCCTCTTGTTCTAAGTTTATCTCTTGATTTCTCACCGGGTATAGTTTTTCCAAAATATATTCTATCGTTTCTTGTAATGTTTGTGTGCTTTCACCGTTATCTTTTTCTATGCTAGTTAAAGCAACCTTTCTTTTGATTTTGTCATTTGCCAACTTATAGGGCAGATTGAATGGGTTTTTGGATGTGGTTGAAATGAATTCGTTCCAACTCTTGTCTTTAGCGTTGTTAAGCATATGATTGTAAGTATCGTGTTCTTTGTAGTATTCCTTTTTGTAATTTTCTCGAATGTCTCCCTTTGCCTTTTGATATCTCCTCCTCAATGCTCGAACTCGGTTCCTTTCTATTTCTAGGTCTACTGTCCACCAAGAATTTGTTTTATTTGATGGTTGTTTTAACCTCTTCGTGTACTTTTTTTCCAAGTTCTCTAGTTTGTTGTAGAAAATTGCCAAGTTTTGTTCTATATCTTGTATATTGTTGAACCGGTCGGTATTTTCTGCAAACCAAGGATCTTCCAACATTGCGTCGTATATTTTTTGCCTGCCTTTAAGTGTTATGCCATATTTTTCTGGTTCTTTTATGTTTCCTATTTGTACTTTTATGTACCTATGATCGCTGTTATTCAAGTCCTTAAGGACTTCCCATGTTATAGTACCTGAGTCAAATGCTGAGTTGCTTATCGTTAAATCTATCCAGCCTTTAGCTCTAGAAGTTTTAAATGTAGGGGGAGAGTTTTTTTCGTTTAGTATAGCTAGGTTATATCTTATGACTAAATCTAATATATTTTCTCCTCTTTCATCATTTGTTTTGCTTCCCCAAATTTTGTTTTTGGCATTGAAGTCGCCTGATATAATTATTTTATTAAATTTGACCGTTTGCAATATGCTCTCTAGCCTGTTAATATGTCTAAGCGTACTTTCATGTGGTGGCCAGTAACAATTAACTAATACAAGTTCTTCCGTGTCTATCTGTATTCTTATCACTATTATCGTATCTTCTACTATTATTGGGAAGCTTGAAATTTTTTCATTGTGGATGATGGTTGCAACTTTAGGATTGTTCACATGTGCAATGACCCGGTGTTTGATTGGAAACCCAATAATTTTATTTTTCAACGTGTAAGGTTCCTGGATAATCGAAATGTCGTGTTTGTTTTCGTCTTGGTAGTGTTTTAAAGATTCGGTTGCTTTATATGCTCGTGCTAGGTTGATTTGTATGATGTCAATTGTTCCGCGATTCTGGATGTTTTGTGTTGACGTGTTTAGTATGTTAGCCATGGTTACTTCACTGCGCTTTAGGTCAAGCGCGAGAGGATTCTTCTTTTTTCAGATTGTAATTTGTCCATGTATGTGGGACACTCCCATGCCATCATGGAGTGGTCTGTGTCCTCCAGGCCTTCCATTGAGCATATCCTACAGTGCGAGTCTGCTTCGCAGTCTTGTTGATGATGACCGCTCTTTCCACAGTTTGCACAGCGCAGTGTTCCATCACAGTCAAATGCGGTATGTCCATATGAGGCGCATTTAGTGCAACGTGGAAGGAAGATGTGGTCGAACACAGCACATCTTGTCCAGCCCACGTTCAGGACTTTTCTTGAGCCTATTGCCTCTACGCCTTTACAGTTTAGACCAAAGATGACGGTCTTGCCGTTCTTTCCTTTCCAGGTCTTCTTTACAGTCATATCTTCTGGACAACAATTCAGGTGGTTCTGGGAGATGATCCTCTCTGGGAGGGTTTCTGTTTCGATTTCTTCATCCACTCCAACCACCTTGATGTGTAGTCTGTTTTCCTTTGGTAGCTTGACTGTTAATGGTCTCAAGTCTTTATCTTTTTCGAAGATCCGCATCAGTTTGTCTGATGCTTCTTTGGATGATGTTGTCATGATGATTCCCTCTCTTCCTGGGCGCATTGTAGCGTCCTCGATGCCTGTGTGAAGGGGGTCAACTTTTTTCTTAATTAGCTATGCCATTTCTTTCTTCTGTAGAGAGTTAGAGCTAACTATGACTGCATATGTTGGCTTCTGAGTTCGTTGAGTTGGTGTTGGTTCACTTTGGCCCGGAGTTGGGGAGTGTTCTTTCCCTGTTGCGCTTTGTTCTAGTTCGGTGTTCCTCTTTTGAAGCTCTTGAATTCTTCCTTTTTGGAATGCGAGTTCCTGCGCTTGTTCCATTACGAGGGTTTTCAGTCTTGATTGCTCGGTGAGGATCGCCTCAATTTGATATGCGACCTCTTCATTTCCACCTGTAAGATTGGATATTTTAATCAATGCTTTCATGGTGGCCTTGTCGGCTTTTGTTAGTCTTGCAAGAACTGAGGCCTTTTCTGATTTGTTTGTAGTTTGCGAGTTTACCGAAGCTACGTCTTCCTCTGTCTGGTCCACTTTGTCTTCTTGCGTGGTACTCCTTTTCCCGTGTGATGGCCTTTGGAATTCCTCATCGTCGGAGAATTCCTTTTCTGTTGATGCTTCTGTGTTTGTCCTCTTCTTCTCCTCAGTTGTTTCACATCTTCCAGTTTCATTTTCTTGATCTTCGTCAAAAACTGTGGAGGTGAACCTCATGTCGGGTTGGTTTGATTCCTCCTGTCTTGTTGTTTTTGGTTCTATTTCTTCTCTTGGTGAGTCCTTTTCCTTTTTCTTTTTGTTAACCTTCGTTTTCTTTGGAGGTTCGTTCTGGGTTTTCTGCGTTTGAGTGTTACCGCTCAAGGCCGGGGACCGTTGACTCTTGGGGAGGGGTCCGAGCACTGTCATCTTCCCCGGATAACCTGGCCTTTGTTGGTCCCCTTTGTAGAGGCCAGTTTCATTCTTCTTTTCTTCTTTGCTTCTGTTCATTCTTGTGGTTTTCGGTTCGTTCGCTGTTTCTTCCTTTCTTCTTATTTTCGTCCTCCAAGGTTTTCTTGACAATTTCAGTTACATTACGGACCGTTGCCGAAATGCGCCAACAATTGTCGCACTGGGGTGTCTGAGGGTACAGTGGCTTCAGAAAACATCTAGTAGCATTGCCGCCAAAAAAAGAGCACTTCCGCCATATTTGTGAATGACGTCAGTCTAACTAGGACACCTTGGGCGAGTTGTGGAAGCCAGATGTCTCGATGGGGCGTCTGAGGGTTCCCGTGGCGTTGGAAGAGCGCTAGCAGCGTTTTCGCCAAAAAAGGAACACCTCCACCAATTTTAGCGAAATTCGGGGAAGTAAGCTGGCAACTATGGGCTGCAGCTTTTCAACCCTGGGCTACAAGGACTCCGTTTTTAATGATGCAGAACTCCGACAGACCGGAGATTTTTTCTACGACTATCTTCTCTTTTTTCTGAATCTAAAGACACCCGAATTATTGCTCTACGGCAAAAATTGGCCGAGTTACAGCTGTTTTTGCTCGAAACCGAGCAAAATCCAAGATGGCGGCGCCTTGTGTTGGCGGGAAGACGATGGGTTTCCGGCACTGTTTTCTCGTTTTTTTGGGTTTCTCCGGCGGTTTCAAGGTTGGTTTCGGTTAGTAGGATGGTCGGGGAATCTCAGGGAATCTTCGGTTAGAGGTTCCACCCTCTTTTGAGGAAGATGTAAACAAAACTGGTTCTTGAGTGGGTAATGGCCGCCGCCACTGCTTGTTTACATCTCAAAAGTGAAGTTTTCAGCTGTTTCTCGGCCGATTTCCGCGCGGTTTTC
>NC_092823.1:360000-367500 GCF_023375885.2 Dermacentor andersoni
CCCCATCGACGTGCTTCGCTTCAGTCAGCAGTAGGTTCATAGAAGGGCCTCAAACACACACACACTTTCGCATCGGCAGATCGCCGCAGCATAACCGCTGTTGATCCAACAGCCTACTTGAGACGAAAGACAAGAGCCCGGCGCGCGTACTCGCGCAGCTCTCCAAAACCACTCGGCCAGTGCCAGGGACGGCTCCCTGCGCCGGCGCCACAACAAGTCTACTTGAGGCGGAAGACGAAGCCAGCAAGGGCCTGGCCGCAAGTGCGTTCGAATCCGGGACTACAGTCCCTCGTCTGTCCGTACTTCCTCTTTCGACGTGCGGCGCCTTCCCAAAGCGCACAAGTCCGCTAACCGCAGAACGCTTCCGACGTAGCAAAGCCGCGTTTCCTTCGGTACTTCGCAGCAAAGCCGCCTTTCCCTCGGCGGCGGGCGAATAGCCTGCAGACGTCGTCGCATTAAACCGCGATCTCGACACCTCGCGCGTCACGAGCAGGAGCCGACCGGCAGCCTCCGGCCCTTTCGGACTCGGTGGCATTTGCCGCGGAGGACGGGAGAGCACTTTAGGCCACGGTTCCTTCCGTACTTGGCAGCCGCACCCTCATACCGACAGTTCCATGACCGACCGAGCGCCACACCGTTGCTTTAGTACTTGGGCGGCAACAAAGTCGGGTCGTTACTCCATACTCGCCGCAGGAAGCGACCGGCAGCCGCCAGCCTTTTCAGACTCGGCAGCGTTTGCCGCGGAGGACGGGAGAGCGCTCGCACCACGGTTCCGTGTGTACTAAGCGGCAGCGGCATTAGCTCTCGACCGTCAGTTCCTTGACCGACCGCACGCTTCGCCGTTCCCCTCGTACTGGGCAAAGCAGCAGGTCGGGTCGTCTTACTCCCATTCCGCGCAAGAGCGCCAAAGCGGACAGAAAGCCCACCCAGTGTGCGTTACGCCGTTTCTACCCGCGGGCGCGGCCAAGCCAACCGTCCAAGGTTGCAGCCGGCGTCCACTGGGCGCAACAAATTTGGCACGGGGCGCCCCTCAAAATTCAGGCAGTCCCCGGCATGTTCGGGTATAGCCGTCCCCGCGTCCAAGCGGGGCCAGCGGCGGAAAGCGTCGGGCGCAGCGAGCTGCTTCACCCACACGGGGTAGAAACAATGGCGCTCATCTGTCTCGCGTGTGTGGTAATGATCCTTCCGCAGGTTCACCTACGGAAACCTTGTTACGACTTTTACTTCCTCTAAATGATCAAGTTTGGTCATCTTTCCAACAGACCGGCGCAACCGAAAGGCCGCGCCGGACATCGGTCCGAAGACCTCACTAAATCATTCAATCGGTAGTAGCGACGGGCGGTGTGTACAAAGGGCAGGGACGTAATCAACGCGAGCTTATGACTCGCGCTTACTGGGAATTCCTCGTTCAAGGGGAACAATTGCAAGCCCCTATCCCAATCACGAAAGAAGTTCCACGGGTTACCCAGTCTTTTCAGACAGGGATAAAGACACGCTGCTTCCTTCAGTGTAGCGCGCGTGCGGCCCCGGACATCTAAGGGCATCACAGACCTGTTATTGCTCTGTTTCGTGCGGCTAGGAGCCGCTTGTCCCTCTAAGAAGGTTGTAAGGTGCTGGGAACCCCGCACCTATTTAATAGGCTAGAGTCTCGTTCGTTATCGGAATTAACCAGACAAATCGCTCCTCCAACTAAGAACGGCCATGCACCACCATCCACCGAATCAAGAAAGAGCTCTCAATCTGTCAATCCTCCCAGTGTCCGGGCCGGGTAAGTTTTCCCGTGTTGAGTCAAATTAAGCCGCAGGCTCCACTCCTGGTGGTGCCCTTCCGTCAATTCCTTTAAGTTTCAGCTTTGCAACCATACTTCCCCCGGAACCCAAACACTTTGGTTTCCCGGAAGCTGCCCGCCGAGTCATTTGAGTAACTCAGGCGGATCGCTGGTTGGCATCGTTTATGGTCAGAACTAGGGCGGTATCTGATCGCCTTCGAACCTCTGACTTTCGTTCTTGATCAAAGAAAACATTCTTGGCAAATGCTTTCGCAGTAGTTCGTCTTGCGACGGTCCAAGAATTTCACCTCTAGCGCCGCAATACGAATGCCCCCGTCTGTCCCTCTTAATCATTACCTCGTATTCCAAAAACCAACAGAACAGAAACGAGGTCTTGTTCTATTATTCCATGCAAGTTTATTCAGGCGACTCGCCTGCGTTGAGCACTCTAATTTTTTCAAAGTAAAAGCACCGGCCTTCTCGAGGCACACAATGAAGTGCACCAAGAAAGGACCGGCATGATGTTCAGTCCGAGCCGTCGCATCGGGTAGATGCACTACTCGTCTGGAACTGAGATCCAACTACGAGCTTTTTAACCGCAGCAGCTTTAGTATACGCTATTGGAGCTGGAATTACCGCGGCTGCTGGCACCAGACTTGCCCTCCAATTGATCCTCGTTAAAGGATTTAGAGTGTACTCATTTCAATTACGGGGCCTCAAAAGAGTCCCGTATTGTTATTTTTCGTCACTACCTCCCCGTGCCGCGAGTGGGTAATTTGCGTGCCTGCTGCCTTCCTTGGATGTGGTAGCCGTTTCTCAGGCTCCCTCTCCGGAATCGAACCCTGATTCTCCGTTACCCGTAACAACCATGGTAAGCAAGTAACCTACCATCGAAAGTTGATAAGGCAGACACTTGAAAGAAACGTCGCCGGCTCGTGGCCATGCGATCAGCACAATGTTATCCAGAGTCACCACACAATACGGGCCGAAACCCGATCGATCTTGGTCTAATAAAAGCACCCGTCGCCCAAAGGGCTTCAGGCTCACTGCATGTATTAGCTCTAGAATTGCCACAGTTATCCAAGTAGGAAGAAACGATCTAAGGAACCATAACTGATTTAATGAGCCATTCGCGGTTTCGCCTTATTTCGGCATGTACTTAGACATGCATGGCTTAATCTTTGAGACAAGCATATGATTACTGGCAGGATCAACCAGGTAATCGTTCAACTGCGCGTCCAGCCTTTCAAGCAGGCCGGACGCCGTTTTTGCGATGCCGAGGCCACCTTCAGGCGCCCCAACACGCTTCGTTCTCGCAAAGGGTAGCACTTTGCACAGTCCGAGACGACGGCGTTCGAGCTCGCTACGGCGCCCTCCCCGCAGGGCCGGGTATCGCCACGCGGCAAGAAGCACGCAACATTCTCGATAGACCGGTTGTGTCGACTCGATCGCGGCTTGCGGTTTCTCTCGAGCCCGCAGCACTGGTGGACCGACCGACACTTGCAACGTAGCCGAGACGGCAAAGCCGCTAGGCGACGGGTCACGCCCGCGCCTTCGGCGCTTTCGTATTTGATTCGTCCGAGGACGATGCGGAACACACTTCGATATCGTGGAAAAAGCGTCGTCAGACAACCAGCCCCTAACGCATCAAGCGGATGAGGCTGCAGACGTCAGCTGTGGGATCCACGGGAGCGATACCGGGGACACGCTTGACGGGCACGAAGCCCGCCGCATATCAAACACCCAGGTCGCTTTGGGGGCGACTGCTCTCTGGGACCCCCATATAATAGCAGCGATAAGTACCCAGACCTCCATGGGGCCGTACTCGTGCCACTTTCGACGAGCGTTTGGCGAAAATCGTGCCGCCTCGTAACGCCGCGAGCAAGATTGAAAGCTTACGTCGGCAGCACAATGCCGAAGTCGTGAAAGCGCAGCGCGTCCACCGAATGCGCGAACGGCAATTTCTCGCTAATGGCCAGTACGGTTTCCTGCACAATTGCCTTTCTGTCGCCCTACGGGGCCCCCGGCCGATCGATTCGAGGCACGCTAGCACGGCCCCTTCGCCATTTCCGAGCACGCGTGCGAACAGTGCGGGCGGCGTGCTCGACGCCCCGGCTGACGTCGTTTCGGACTTTGTCTCTTCGCGTGCTCGCGGCAACGCCGCGGCCAACGACGACGTCTGCGCGGTTCTTTGCCGGTTCCCGGCGTGCTATAGTGCAGCCCTCTGCAGGGCGACACCGGCTCCGTCGTGTCCGTGCGGCGGCTTGTACGCAAAAGTTGCGCCAAAGGCGTCGCGCTCGCGCCGCCCCGGCACACGCGGTTTCGGACTTTGTCTCTTCCAGCGCTCGCGTAGTCGTGGGCACGATTGTCGACGTCGGAACGGTGCGCGGACTACGCCACGAGCACGCGCAAGCCGAAAATCGCACTACGGTACAATGTCGGCCGGGGCCGTACGGCCCCTTACAGTAGCAGCGATAAGTGCCCAGACCTCCATGGGGCCGTACTCGTGCGACGCGGCGGCGTACTGCGCCGAGCCGAGCGCCAATATTTGGCTTTTGCAGGGCGGATTCGAGCTCTGGCGATCGCCGCGGTACCGCCGCTCACCGATTCAAGGCACGCTAGCGCGGCCCCTTCGCCATTTCCGAGCACGCGTGCGAACAGTGCGGGCGGCGTGCTCGACGCCCCGGCTGACGTCGTTTCGGACTTTGTCTCTTCGCGTGCTCGCGGCAACGCCGCGGCCAACGACGACGTCTGCGCGGTTCTTTGCCGGTTCCCGGCGTGCTATAGTGCAGCCCTCTGCAGGGCGACACCGGCTCCGTCGTGTCCGTGCGGCGGCTTGTACGCAAAAGTTGCGCCAAAGGCGTCGCGCTCGCGCCGCCCCGGCACACGCGGTTTCGGACTTTGTCTCTTCCAGCGCTCGCGTAGTCGTGGGCACGATTGTCGACGTCGGAACGGTGCGCGGACTACGCCACGAGCACGCGCAAGCCGAAAATCGCACTACGGTACAATGTCGGCCGGGGCCGTACGGCCCCTTACAGTAGCAGCGATAAGTGCCCAGACGTCCATGGGGCCGTACTCGTGCGACGCGGCGGCGTACTGCGCCGAGCCGAGCGCCAATATTTGGCTTTTGCAGGGCGGATTCGAGCTCTGGCGATCGCCGCGGTACCGCCGCTCACCGATTCAAGGCACGCTAGCGCGGCCCCTTCGCCATTTCCGAGCACGCGTGCGAACAGTGCGGGCGGCGTGCTCGACGCCCCGGCTGACGTCGTTTCGGACTTTGTCTCTTCGCGTGCTCGCGGCAACGCCGCGGCCAACGACGACGTCTGCGCGGTTCTTTGCCGGTTCCCGGCGTGCTATAGTGCAGCCCTCTGCAGGGCGACACCGGCTCCGTCGTGTCCGTGCGGCGGCTTGTACGCAAAAGTTGCGCCAAAGGCGTCGCGCTCGCGCCGCCCCGGCACACGCGGTTTCGGACTTTGTCTCTTCCAGCGCTCGCGTAGTCGTGGGCACGATTGTCGACGTCGGAACGGTGCGCGGACTACGCCACGAGCACGCGCAAGCCGAAAATCGCACTACGGTACAATGTCGGCCGGGGCCGTACGGCCCCTTACAGTAGCAGCGATAAGTGCCCAGACCTCCATGGGGCCGTACTCGTGCGACGCGGCGGCGTACTGCGCCGAGCCGAGCGCCAATATTTGGCTTTTGCAGGGCGGATTCGAGCTCTGGCGATCGCCGCGGTACCGCCGAGGGTTTTCAGTCTTGATTGCTCGGTGAGGATCGCCTCAATTTGATATGCGACCTCTTCATTTCCACCTGTAAGATTGGATATTTTAATCAATGCTTTCATGGTGGCCTTGTCGGCTTTTGTTAGTCTTGCAAGAACTGAGGCCTTTTCTGATTTGTTTGTAGTTTGCGAGTTTACCGAAGCTACGTCTTCCTCTGTCTGGTCCACTTTGTCTTCTTGCGTGGTACTCCTTTTCCCGTGTGATGGCCTTTGGAATTCCTCATCGTCGGAGAATTCCTTTTCTGTTGATGCTTCTGTGTTTGTCCTCTTCTTCTCCTCAGTTGTTTCACATCTTCCAGTTTCATTTTCTTGATCTTCGTCAAAAACTGTGGAGGTGAACCTCATGTCGGGTTGGTTTGATTCCTCCTGTCTTGTTGTTTTTGGTTCTATTTCTTCTCTTGGTGAGTCCTTTTCCTTTTTCTTTTTGTTAACCTTCGTTTTCTTTGGAGGTTCGTTCTGGGTTTTCTGCGTTTGAGTGTTACCGCTCAAGGCCGGGGACCGTTGACTCTTGGGGAGGGGTCCGAGCACTGTCATCTTCCCCGGATAACCTGGCCTTTGTTGGTCCCCTTTGTAGAGGCCAGTTTCATTCTTCTTTTCTTCTTTGCTTCTGTTCATTCTTGTGGTTTTCGGTTCGTTCGCTGTTTCTTCCTTTCTTCTTATTTTCGTCCTCCAAGGTTTTCTTGACAATTTCAGTTACATTACGGACCGTTGCCGAAATGCGCCAACAATTGTCGCACTGGGGTGTCTGAGGGTACAGTGGCTTCAGAAAACATCTAGTAGCATTGCCGCCAAAAAAAGAGCACTTCCGCCATATTTGTGAATGACGTCAGTCTAACTAGGACACCTTGGGCGAGTTGTGGAAGCCAGATGTCTCGATGGGGCGTCTGAGGGTTCCCGTGGCGTTGGAAGAGCGCTAGCAGCGTTTTCGCCAAAAAAGGAACACCTCCACCAATTTTAGCGAAATTCGGGGAAGTAAGCTGGCAACTATGGGCTGCAGCTTTTCAACCCTGGGCTACAAGGACTCCGTTTTTAATGATGCAGAACTCCGACAGACCGGAGATTTTTTCTACGACTATCTTCTCTTTTTTCTGAATCTAAAGACACCCGAATTATTGCTCTACGGCAAAAATTGGCCGAGTTACAGCTGTTTTTGCTCGAAACCGAGCAAAATCCAAGATGGCGGCGCCCTGTGTTGGCGGGAAGACGATGGGTTTCCGGCACTGTTTTCTCGTTTTTTTGGGTTTCTCCGGCGGTTTCAAGGTTGGTTTCGGTTAGTAGGATGGTCGGGGAATCTCAGGGAATCTTCGGTTAGAGGTTCCACCCTCTTTTGAGGAAGATGTAAACAAAACTGGTTCTTGAGTGGGTAATGGCCGCCGCCACTGCTTGTTTACATCTCAAAAGTGAAGTTTTCAGCTGTTTCTCGGCCGATTTCCGCGCGGTTTTCGCTACCAGGATGTGCGCGGACACTTCACAGTAGAGGAGTACAAAAATTGGAAGGTGTACTCACTCATTGCTTGCTGTAAGGTAGAAAAAACCCGCTCCCGAGCGAACCGGTGGCCGGAGGTGCTGGAGCCGATGATGATGATAGTAGATAGGGACAGTGGGAATCTCGTTAATCCATTCATGCGCGTCACTAATTAGATGACGAGGCATTTGGCTATTTTTTTCTTTTTTTTTTTTTTTTTCCCTGCCTGGGTCTTGACTGGCCGAGGTGCGTCCTAAGGGCGTGCTCTGTTGTACGGAAACTTCCTCTCCCTCGGACGCAGCCAAGAGTCCAGGCGTGGAACATTGTCATCTAATAGGTAGATGGACCAAAACAAATGTCGCGACTTGCGACTAGAAATGTGGTGAGATGTCTACACTCCCCTCAGGCTCCTATCCCTTCTCATAGAGGTCATCTGTTGGTGAGTTCTAAATGATCTGAGGCCCCCTTGCAAGCATCGAATTGTCA
>NC_092823.1:372500-390000 GCF_023375885.2 Dermacentor andersoni
CCGGCCCCTTCGGACTCGGTGGCATTTGCCGCGGAGGACGGGAGAGCACTTTAGGCCACGGTTCCTTCCGTACTTGGCAGCCGCACCCTCATACCGACAGTTCCATGACCGACCGAGCGCCACACCGTTCCTTTAGTACTTGGGCGGCAACAAAGTCGGGTCGTTACTCCATACTCGCCGCAGGAAGCGACCGGCAGCCGCCAGCCTTTTCAGACTCGGCAGCGTTTGCCGCGGAGGACGGGAGAGCGCTCGCACCACGGTTCCGTGTGTACTAAGCGGCAGCGGCATTAGCTCTCGACCGTCAGTTCCTTGACCGACCGCACGCTTCGCCGTTCCCCTCGTACTGGGCAAAGCAGCAGGTCGGGTCGTCTTACTCCCATTCCGCGCAAGAGCGCCAAAGCGGACAGAAAGCCCACCCAGTGTGCGTTACGCCGTTTCTACCCGCGGGCGCGGCCAAGCCAACCGTCCAAGGTTGCAGCCGGCGTCCACTGGGCGCAACAAATTTGGCACGGGGCGCCCCTCAAAATTCAGGCAGTCCCCGGCATGTTCGGGTATAGCCGTCCCCGCGTCCAAGCGGGGCCAGCGGCGGAAAGCGTCGGGCGCAGCGAGCTGCTTCACCCACACGGGGTAGAAACAATGGCGCTCGCCACCCTTCACAATCCGGTAATGATCCTTCCGCAGGTTCACCTACGGAAACCTTGTTACGACTTTTACTTCCTCTAAATGATCAAGTTTGGTCATCTTTCCAACAGACCGGCGCAACCGAAAGGCCGCGCCGGACATCGGTCCGAAGACCTCACTAAATCATTCAATCGGTAGTAGCGACGGGCGGTGTGTACAAAGGGCAGGGACGTAATCAACGCGAGCTTATGACTCGCGCTTACTGGGAATTCCTCGTTCAAGGGGAACAATTGCAAGCCCCTATCCCAATCACGAAAGAAGTTCCACGGGTTACCCAGTCTTTTCAGACAGGGATAAAGACACGCTGCTTCCTTCAGTGTAGCGCGCGTGCGGCCCCGGACATCTAAGGGCATCACAGACCTGTTATTGCTCTGTTTCGTGCGGCTAGGAGCCGCTTGTCCCTCTAAGAAGGTTGTAAGGTGCTGGGAACCCCGCACCTATTTAATAGGCTAGAGTCTCGTTCGTTATCGGAATTAACCAGACAAATCGCTCCACCAACTAAGAACGGCCATGCACCACCATCCACCGAATCAAGAAAGAGCTCTCAATCTGTCAATCCTCCCAGTGTCCGGGCCGGGTAAGTTTTCCCGTGTTGAGTCAAATTAAGCCGCAGGCTCCACTCCTGGTGGTGCCCTTCCGTCAATTCCTTTAAGTTTCAGCTTTGCAACCATACTTCCCCCGGAACCCAAACACTTTGGTTTCCCGGAAGCTGCCCGCCGAGTCATTTGAGTAACTCAGGCGGATCGCTGGTTGGCATCGTTTATGGTCAGAACTAGGGCGGTATCTGATCGCCTTCGAACCTCTGACTTTCGTTCTTGATCAAAGAAAACATTCTTGGCAAATGCTTTCGCAGTAGTTCGTCTTGCGACGGTCCAAGAATTTCACCTCTAGCGCCGCAATACGAATGCCCCCGTCTGTCCCTCTTAATCATTACCTCGTATTCCAAAAACCAACAGAACAGAAACGAGGTCTTGTTCTATTATTCCATGCAAGTTTATTCAGGCGACTCGCCTGCGTTGAGCACTCTAATTTTTTCAAAGTAAAAGCACCGGCCTTCTCGAGGCACACAATGAAGTGCACCAAGAAAGGACCGGCATGATGTTCAGTCCGAGCCGTCGCATCGGGTAGATGCACTACTCGTCTGGAACTGAGATCCAACTACGAGCTTTTTAACCGCAGCAGCTTTAGTATACGCTATTGGAGCTGGAATTACCGCGGCTGCTGGCACCAGACTTGCCCTCCAATTGATCCTCGTTAAAGGATTTAGAGTGTACTCATTTCAATTACGGGGCCTCAAAAGAGTCCCGTATTGTTATTTTTCGTCACTACCTCCCCGTGCCGGGAGTGGGTAATTTGCGCGCCTGCTGCCTTCCTTGGATGTGGTAGCCGTTTCTCAGGCTCCCTCTCCGGAATCGAACCCTGATTCTCCGTTACCCGTAACAACCATGGTAAGCAAGTAACCTACCATCGAAAGTTGATAAGGCAGACACTTGAAAGAAACGTCGCCGGCTCGTGGCCATGCGATCAGCACAAAGTTATCCAGAGTCACCACACAATACGGGCCGAAACCCGATCGATCTTGGTCTAATAAAAGCACCCGTCGCCCAAAGGGCTTCAGGCTCACTGCATGTATTAGCTCTAGAATTGCCACAGTTATCCAAGTAGGAAGAAACGATCTAAGGAACCATAACTGATTTAATGAGCCATTCGCGGTTTCGCCTTATTTCGGCATGTACTTAGACATGCATGGCTTAATCTTTGAGACAAGCATATGATTACTGGCAGGATCAACCAGGTAATCGTTCAACTGCGCGTCCAGCCTTTCAAGCAGGCCGGACGCCGTTTTTGCGATGCCGAGGCCACCTTCAGGCGCCCCAACACGCTTCGTTCTCGCAAAGGGTAGCACTTTGCACAGTCCGAGACGACGGCGTTCGAGCTCGCTACGGCGCCCTCCCCGCAGGGCCGGGTATCACCACGCGGCAAGAAGCACGCAACATTCTCGATAGACCGGTTGTGTCGACTCGATCGCGGCTTGCGGTTTCTCTCGAGCCCGCAGCACTGGTGGACCGACCGACACTTGCAACGTAGCCGAGACGGCAAAGCCGCTAGGCGACGGGTCACGCCCGCGCCTTCGGCGCTTTCGTATTTGATTCGTCCGAGGACGATGCGGAACACACTTCGATATCGTGGAAAAAGCGTCGTCCGACAACCAGCCCCTAACGCATCAAGCGGATGAGGCTGCAGACGTCAGCTGTGGGATCCACGGGAGCGATACCGGGGACACGCTTGACGGGCACGAAGCCCGCCGCATATCAAACACCCAGGTCGCTTTGGGGGCGACTGCTCTCTGGGACCCCCATATAATAGCAGCGATAAGTACCCAGACCTCCATGGGGCCGTACTCGTGCCACTTTCGACGAGCGTTTGGCGAAAATCGTGCCGCCTCGTAACGCCGCGAGCAAGATTGAAAGCTTACGTCGGCAGCACAATGCCGAAGTCGTGAAAGCGCAGCGCGTCCACCGAATGCGCGAACGGCAATTTCTCGCTAATGGCCAGTACGGTTTCCTGCACAATTGCCTTTCTGTCGCCCTACGGGGCCCCCGGCAGATCGATTCGAGGCACGCTAGCACGGCCCCTTCGCCATTTCCGAGCACGCGTGCGAACAGTGCGGGCGGCGTGCTCGACGCCCCGGCTGACGTCGTTTCGGACTTTGTCTCTTCGCGTGCTCGCGGCAACGCCGCGGCCAACGACGACGTCTGCGCGGTTCTTTGCCGGTTCCCGGCGTGCTATAGTGCAGCCCTCTGCAGGGCGACACCGGCTCCGTCGTGTCCGTGCGGCGGCTTGTACGCAAAAGTTGCGCCAAAGGCGTCGCGCTCGCGCCGCCCCGGCACACGCGGTTTCGGACTTTGTCTCTTCCAGCGCTCGCGTAGTCGTGGGCACGATTGTCGACGTCGGAACGGTGCGCGGACTACGCCACGAGCACGCGCAAGCCGAAAATCGCACTACGGTACAATGTCGGCCGGGGCCGTACGGCCCCTTACAGTAGCAGCGATAAGTGCCCAGACCTCCATGGGGCCGTACTCGTGCGACGCGGCGGCGTACTGCGCCGAGCCGAGCGCCAATATTTGGCTTTTGCAGGGCGGATTCGAGCTCTGGCGATCGCCGCGGTACCGCCGCTCACCGATTCAAGGCACGCTAGCGCGGCCCCTTCGCCATTTCCGAGCACGCGTGCGAACAGTGCGGGCGGCGTGCTCGACGCCCCGGCTGACGTCGTTTCGGACTTTGTCTCTTCGCGTGCTCGCGGCAACGCCGCGGCCAACGACGACGTCTGCGCGGTTCTTTGCCGGTTCCCGGCGTGCTATAGTGCAGCCCTCTGCAGGGCGACACCGGCTCCGTCGTGTCCGTGCGGCGGCTTGTACGCAAAAGTTGCGCCAAAGGCGTCGCGCTCGCGCCGCCCCGGCACACGCGGTTTCGGACTTTGTCTCTTCCAGCGCTCGCGTAGTCGTGGGCACGATTGTCGACGTCGGAACGGTGCGCGGACTACGCCACGAGCACGCGCAAGCCGAAAATCGCACTACGGTACAATGTCGGCCGGGGCCGTACGGCCCCTTACAGTAGCAGCGATAAGTGCCCAGACCTCCATGGGGCCGTACTCGTGCGACGCGGCGGCGTACTGCGCCGAGCCGAGCGCCAATATTTGGCTTTTGCAGGGCGGATTCGAGCTCTGGCGATCGCCGCGGTACCGCCGCTCACCGATTCAAGGCACGCTAGCGCGGCCCCTTCGCCATTTCCGAGCACGCGTGCGAACAGTGCGGGCGGCGTGCTCGACGCCCCGGCTGACGTCCTTTCGGACTTTGTCTCTTCGCGTGCTCGCGGCAACGCCGCGGCCAACGACGACGTCTGCGCGGTTCTTTGCCGGTTCCCGGCGTGCTATAGTGCAGCCCTCTGCAGGGCGACACCGGCTCCGTCGTGTCCGTGCGGCGGCTTGTACGCAAAAGTTGCGCCAAAGGCGTCGCGCTTGCGCCGCCCCGGCACACGCGGTTTCGGACTTTGTCTCTTCCAGCGCTCGCGTAGTCGTGGGCACGATTGTCGACGTCGGAACGGTGCGCGGACTACGCCACGAGCACGCGCAAGCCGAAAATCGCACTACGGTACAATGTCGGCCGGGGCCGTACGGCCCCTTACAGTAGCAGCGATAAGTGCCCAGACCTCCATGGGGCCGTACTCGTGCGACGTGGCGGCGTACTGCGCCGAGCCGAGCGCCAATATTTGGCTTTTGCAGGGCGGATTCGAGCTCTGGCGATCGCCGCGGTACCGCCGCTCACCGATTCAAGGCACGCTAGCGCGGCCCCTTCGCCATTTCCGAGCACGCGTGCGAACAGTGCGGGCGGCGTGCTCGACGCCCCGGCTGACGTCCTTTCGGACTTTGTCTCTTCGCGTGCTCGCGGCAACGCCGCGGCCAACGACGACGTCTGCGCGGTTCTTTGCCGGTTCCCGGCGTGCTATAGTGCAGCCCTCTGCAGGGCGACACCGGCTCCGTCGTGTCCGTGCGGCGGCTTGTACGCAAAAGTTGCGCCAAAGGCGTCGCGCTCGCGCCGCCCCGGCACACGCGGTTTCGGACTTTTGTCTCTTCCAGCGCTCGCGTAGTCGTGGGCACGATTGTCGACGTCGGAACGGTGCGCGGACTACGCCACGAGCACGCGCAAGCCGAAAATCGCACTACGGTACAATGTCGGCCGGGGCCGTACGGCCCCTTACAGTAGCAGCGATAAGTGCCCAGACCTCCATGGGGCCGTACTCGTGCGACGCGGCGGCGTACTGCGCCGAGCCGAGCGCCAATATTTGGCTTTTGCAGGGCGGATTCGAGCTCTGGCGATCGCCGCGGTACCGCCGCTCACCGATTCAAGGCACGCTAGCGCGGCCCCTTCGCCATTTCCGAGCACGCGTGCGAACAGTGCGGGCGGCGTGCTCGACGCCCCGGCTGACGTCCTTTCGGACTTTGTCTCTTCGCGTGCTCGCGGCAACGCCGCGGCCAACGACGACGTCTGCGCGGTTCTTTGCCGGTTCCCGGCGTGCTATAGTGCAGCCCTCTGCAGGGTGACACCGGCTCCGTCGTGTCCGTGCGGCGGCTTGTACGCAAAAGTTGCGTCAAAGGCGTCGCGCTCGCGCCGCCCCGGCACACGCGGTTTCGGACTTTGTCTCTTCCAGCGCTCGCAACCATGTCGGGGCCGACGCCGACGACTGCGTGGTGTTTCAACGATTGCCGGCGTGACACAATGCAGCGGCGTGCGGGATGCCAGCGATTCCGTCGTGTCCGTGCGGCGGCTTGTACGCAAAAGTTGCGCCAAAGGCGTCGCGCTCGCGCCGCCCCGGCACACGCGGTTTCGGACTTTGTCTCTTCCAGCGCTCGCGTAGTCGTGGGCACGATTGTCGACGTCGGAACGGTGCGCGGACTACGCCACGAGCACGCGCAAGCCGAAAATCGCACTACGGTACAATGTCGGCCGGGGCCGTACGGCCCCTTACAGTAGCAGCGATAAGTGCCCAGACCTCCATGGGGCCGTACTCGTGCGACGCGGCGGCGTACAGCGCCGAGCCGAGCGCCAATATTTGGCTTTTGCAGGGCGGATTCGAGCTCTGGCGATCGCCGCGGTACCGCCGCTCACCGATTCAAGGCACGCTAGCGCGGCCCCTTCGCCATTTCCGAGCACGCGTGCGAACAGTGCGGGCGGCGTGCTCGACGCCCCGGCTGACGTCCTTTCGGACTTTGTCTCTTCGCGTGCTCGCGGCAACGCCGCGGCCAACGACGACGTCTGCGCGGTTCTTTGCCGGTTCCCGGCGTGCTATAGTGCAGCCCTCTGCAGGGTGACACCGGCTCCGTCGTGTCCGTGCGGCGGCTTGTACGCAAAAGTTGCGTCAAAGGCGTCGCGCTCGCGCCGCCCCGGCACACGCGGTTTCGGACTTTGTCTCTTCCAGCGCTCGCAACCATGTCGGGGCCGACGCCGACGACTGCGTGGTGTTTCAACGATTGCCGGCGTGACACAATGCAGCTGCGTGCGGGATGCCAGCGATTCCGTCGTGGCGGTGCGGCGGCTTGTACGCAAAAGTTGCGTCAAAGGCGTCGCGCTCGCACCGCCCCGGCACACGTGGTTTCGGACTTTGTCTCTTCGAGCGCTCGCAGCGATGTCGAGGCGATCGCTTACGTCTGCACGGTTTCCGGTGTGCTACAATGCAGCAGTCTGCCGCACTACACCTCTTGGTTGCCGAGGCCAGCACGGCAATTTACTGAAGCGAGCGCATTGCGCCCAGGCGGCAGCGGACTTTGTGCTTTCGGGAGTGCTCTTGCTGTAAAATTTGAACGGCTGCAGCTGCGCGAAGCAAGTGTACCTATTTTCACTCTCTCTCTGTCTGCCTTTGAGGCGACTGTAATTTCACTTTAAACGCAACTGGAGGCGGGAGCAACCTGATGAGAGTAGGTGGACTTCGGTACATGTTGTAATTTAGAAATTGCTTTCAAGCTTTGAGGACATACACCTTCGCGCCATCTGCTTTCCCCGTCTCTTTGGCACTTTATAGTATGTGCTGCATGCTCTGCATTCCAAAGAAACACGCCTGTGTCTCTCCCTCTCTCACGTTCTTCTTCTTTTTGTAGCTGCTGTTGTAGAAGATGCTATGCTCTTTAATCGCTGTAACATAGAGTGCTTGCACAAGCCAACAACTTTTGCGCGTTTTTTTTTTTTTTCTCTTCCCAAGACGTTTCTGCCATTATTCACTAACTCTCGTTCTTAGTATGCAATGGAGCGTTAGCTCGCGCCATCTACCTTTCTTTCTGTATTGCAAAGTCCGCAGGTTTTCCTAGTTCCGTACTCAGATGGCGCCAATGCGTTTTGGCGCCAGGTTCGAACGACCTCGCTGTACTCGTGTTTCCCATTTGAATGTTTCAAAGGGGTTTGCGACAGGGGGTGGTTCTTGTGCAAGGCTGAGCTTTCCAGCTGCGTTTAAGCTATGCTAGCATGTGTGCGTATATATATATATATATATATATATATATAAATACACAAACACACACACACACACACACATGCATATATACATACACACACACGGTAATGGTAAAGATGATGAGGTAGCACTTTTTTTTTTTTTACAATGCCTGTGTTTCAGATGGCGATCTTTCTCCCCTCTATGTTTCCGGTGGGAAGGAGTGTGCAGCGTTTTCTATATTTATTTTGTCATTCACTTCTATGTTGCTCGTCTTCGTACATGGGGCATGCTACCTAATTCTACCGGTCGATTCGACACGTTGCGATCCGTCCCGGCCTGTGCCGTATCAAAATTTTCAGTGGGCCTTGCGGTAAATAAAAAGAAATGAAGGAAATGCGCGTAGTATATTACAATTGCACACGGGCTTGAAACGAAGCCCTCAAGGAAGGTCACCTTGAGCGGTCGCATTCAGACGGAAGTAAGCATTCCCCTGGCGCGTTTTTTTCCGCTCGCCTGTTCCGTTTTCTACGAGGTTGCCTTGGTTGGTTTCGCGTTACAAGCAAGCTTGCACTCGGGTCTCGTTTCTACGCGACAGCGTTTCGTTAACAGCGAAAGACTGAGGCGTTGCGAGTTCATCCGTGAGATAGGGAGCGTTGAGTCTGTACACAGGCTGAATTTTATAATATTGCCCACGCTGTTGCTGAGGTTACCCATGTCGGCAGGGCGCCCACAAGGCAGTAGTACAATGAAGTGAAGTGAAGGACATCGCTTCTCGGCCTTTTGGCTAAGAACTCTGCCCCAGGCCGAGAAGAACTTTCGACGAGTCACCACTGCTGCCCCGGAGGTCGCGTCGGGACCACGGCGGACCTCCAGGAGTCCACAAGCGCCTACCAGGACCGACCCGCCCGCCAGCTCACCTACCTGCTCGAGCGCCACCTGTCCAGCGGCGGAGTAATCCGGCGGGCCCTTCCAGCGCCTGCTGAGCGGCCCATGGTCTCGGGAGCCAGCTCCACTACGAGCGCCTCCTGTCGAGCCGTCGGCCAACCCCCCTGAACCTGTTGGAGCCAGCGCCACCTGCGGCGCTTCCTTCAAGACCAGAGTACGGCGGCGTCCTTCAGCGCCAGCTGTACACGCCACGAGTAACTGGAACAGCCATGAATCCCGGAGGCCGGGCTCCAAGCGGCTACGCCCCCCAAGCCATGGATGCAACTAGTGAGACCCCTTTGCGGGAGAATTGTTTTACCTTTGATGCCCCTGAGGGCGATGTTTCTATTGATGATTTAATTGATGCTGTTGAAACGACTGCGGGGGACGACAGCGTCCTAGCGCTGCAACACATGGGAGGTGCGAAATTCCTCGTTTGCACGAGAACCGCCGCACAGGCAACTAGACTAATGGTTGCGGAGGGGTTCCACGTGAACCAAGTGAAGGTCCCCGTCGACGCTGTCGGCCCGCCAGTCACGTTTGTTAATGTGTATCGGTACCCCATCTACATGTCCGCCGACGCCCTGTCCTTTGCCCTACAACCCTACGGCAAAGTAAAAAGTGTAACTTTTGCGAAAGTGGCTAACCGCCAAAATAAGCTGAATGGCGTCCGTGTAGTGCGCATCGAAATGAGCCGCCCAATCCCGAATTTTATGACTGTACACGGTCACAGGGTCATGTGCGAGTATAGAGGAATGAGGCGTGTGTGCGCGAGATGTGGTGCTGACAGCCACATGGCCACAATGTGCACCGCCCCATATTGTAAACGGTGCGGCACTTTCGGGCACGAGACGGAGGGCTGTGAAGAAGAGTGCCACAAGTGCGGAGGCCGTCACGGCACAAAAGCGTGCTTTCGCAGTAGGGCATACCCCAAGTCGTACGCGAGCGTAGCTGGGCGACACACGCCCACCGACCATGACCAGATAGCAAGCGCACAACAAAGCCAGGCTTTCCCGACGCTTAGCGAAAGCGTAAGACCGAGGCTGCAGGTGCTTCAACCAAGCAACCTAACCAAAAAAACGAAATCGCACGATTTTTGGGAAGGTGCAGAAAGCACCGCGGAAAGTGAAAGCAGCGCGAGCAAAGTAACGCCCGTACGACAGTCCGACACCCCTTTGCCAACAGACAGCTGCGACGAGATAACGGATGACGCCTCGCCCCAAAATCCAGCCGCAGCATCAGCAACGACAGACGGCACGGGCACGTCAAGCGAGCCACGCCCCTCAGGAAACACCAGCGATGAGGCGATAAAAACCGAGCCTAAACAAACCACCCTTGGGAAAAATCATGCTTTCGAAGATATGCCTATAGTAAGCAGCGGCAAATATGCAATCCCGGATGCAAAACCACAGGAGGGCAAGCTCTCCTTGGAAACAAAATCGTTAAATGAGGAACCAATTAACAGTGACCCAAGTGCCGAAAACCCCCCGCAAAAGTTACAGCAGGGAAAGGACGCAGTAATTGCCGCCGGGAAAGACGCACTAAAAGAACGAGGAGGCCGAACTCCAAACGCCCAGACCGCTGGAGCCCAGACGCTTAAACCGCATCGACACAGATCCCGCTCAAACAAAAGGGGAGGCGAAGGGCGAAAACATGCCAAAGACAGTATTAGCCCGGAAACCCAAAGACGAGCAACAGATGAACTTGCTAGCAGTGACAGCGAAACCAAAATGCCAAAAAAAATTCCCAGGAAGGATCCCCCTTCGCAAAAGAAAACAAATACGCACACGAATGAGACTGATATGGAAGTCACGGAAGAGACAGCAAGCCGGGAAAATTTCGCGCTCTAACCAAGGCGCGATACTACAGCAGCACAAAAACTAATCATACACCACGCCCACCCGCGCTTTTCTTTTTCCACTTCCCCCCGCTTGTAAGCGGACAGCAATGAATCCAAAACAAACCCGCCCTACTCCAGCTGTTGCGCTTCGCAATGAAGCACGTGGCATACACCCTCCCTCTCGTTTGCCCGCACAACCTTTCGTTAAAACCACGCATCACTGTGAGACAAAAAAAAAAAAAAAAAAAAAAAAAAACACAGAGACCGCCCCAATGGCTGCGCAACGCTCGCTCCTTTTAACCCCCCCCCCCCCCCCCTTGTTTTTTTACATTGTTCCTCAACTGTGCTTTCCTTTGTAACCTATGTTCAGTATAACACCTTGGTTGGAAAACGAGCCAGAGCATATGGCTGACTTTACTTTTGCCACTTTTAATGTTAGAGGCTTTCGCGACAAAAACAAGCAGCGCGAAATCCTTAACCTTGCAAGGGAGCAGCACATAGATATCCTCTTTGTTCAGGAAGCTAATTTGAGGACTCCACTGGAAGTGGAGACATTCAAACGCGATTTCCAAGTGGACGCCTTTTTTTCTTTGACAAACGCCCGAGCGTGTGGCGTGGGGGCCATTTTCGTGACAGGACGTTTCCGCAAGCGAGCCCATTGTCTGTACGGATCCAACGGGCGGACTCTGATGCTGGACATATACATAGACAAAAAAAAAATCCGTTTTGTCAACATCTATGCCCCGGCAACTCGGTCGGACACAAACGCCTTTTTCAAGGCCCTTCACCCGATGCTTCTCGATACAACTCCGCACGTCCTTCTAGGCGATTTTAACTGCGTAATTAACTCCACTAGGGACATCCGAGGCCCCGGGCAAGGGGGATCCACTTACAATGCACGAGAATGTTGTAAAATACTCCGCCATCTGGGCCTTACGGATGCGTGGGTCTCGCTCCATGATGAGCGTTTTGAGCCTACTCGCGTCTCCACCAGGACATCGAGCAGAATTGACCGAATTTACGTCCCCGACGGCCTCCTCCCCAAACTTCAGTCTTGTACAGTTGTGTCGCTCCCAGCCACTCTAACGAAACGGACTGACGATTTCCCCGTAGCATGTACAATCAGGGGCCATCCAGAGCAGGAAACACACCCGAGACGTTGGCGGCTTGACACTGCCCTGCTACAGGATGACGCCAGCAAGGAAAACCTTAAGCACTGCCTCAAAGAAATCACTGATCGCGCCCCGCAGATGAGCCCGATGACTTGGGAAGCGCTAAAAGATCAATGGACAACTGCACTACAAGCCGAAGGCAAAGCGCGGCACCGGCGGTACACCGCCGAACTCAGGGAATTAATGCGAAGAATGCAAATCATTACGCGAGCGGAAACCATCACCTCATGCACCGGGTTATACCTGCAAACGCTACAAAAGAAGTATGATTGCCTCCTAGTAAAAAGAACACAGAAGGCACAACGCGGTCCATGTGAAATGTACAGCAACACAGAAGAACATAACAACCGCGAGGGGACAAATGCCACGAGGGAAATCGTAGAGGCCAGAAGGGAAGATGGCACGACCACACACGATCACAAAGAAATCCAAAATATTTTTTATACCTATTTTAGACAACAGTTTGAGGAGGACCAAACGAACAGTGATGTGGACACCGAAAACCTGACCCTGTTATGCGAAAATCTACCGCGTCTTGATCAAGAAGCGGTTTCAGGGCTTTGCGATGACGTCACCACAGAAGAATTGAAACGCATTGTCCAAAGCATGTCGCAAGACACCGCCCCAGGCTGTGATGGCATCACCACAGGGTTTTACAACGTCTTCTTCGAAGAAGTAGGCGAAAAGCTGTGCGACTTGATTAATATGGTAATAAATGAAAAGAAAAAACCCCCCTCCTTTGGGAAAGGAAGAATCATCCTATTGCTGAAAGAAGGCGCCCAGCCGCATACCCCCCAAGCGTGGCGACCGATCACCCTTTTAAATACAGATTACAAGATCACAGCTGCCGTGCTGAACAATAGGATCAAGCGAGTGCTACCACTGATAATATCTCCCTACCAGACATGCGCGGTGCCTGGCCGGTCAATATTTTCAAACCTGACGCTTACGCGTGACGTCTTTGAATACGCGACAAGCAAGCAGATAAGCGGCGCTTTCCTTTCACTGGACCAAGCAAAGGCTTTCGACAGGGTCAAGCACGCATATCTTTTCACAATACTGAAACAGTTCTCCTTTCCCCAAGATTTTGTCAAGATAATCTCACTCCTCTATAGCAATATGACATGTCACATTCAGATCAACAAGTCCCTCACACAGAGTTTTAACTACACGAAAGGGATCCGCCAAGGATGCCCATTAGGACCGACCCTGTTCATCCTTTCGCTTGAGCCATTGATAGTTAGCATACACAATGAACCGCGTATCCGAGGCTTCCCCTTGACAGGCCAGGATGAAATCAAGATCACGGCCTACGCGGATGACCTAGCCATCTTCGTCAGAAACGAATCCAGTCTGCACTACTTCCGCACCATTTTTGCAAGGTATGCACACCTGTCTGGCGCGGCACTAAGCGAAGCCAAAAGCAAGGCTCTTCTTTTCGGATCCTTCCCACCGGACGCCATAAGCAACATACAGCAGGTTGACACGGTTAAAATTCTGGGAATTTATTTTACGCAGAACGGAGTGGCGCTGTCCACCTGGCAGGTTGCCATTACCAAGGCAAAACACGCCATATCCCAGCTACAACAAATGCCCCTAACGCTACAAGAGAAAGCCCTCGCAGCAAGGACAACAATATGTGGGTTTGCCAACTACGCCAGTCGAGTTGGCATCATGCCCAGTAAAACAATCACACAAATGAACAAACTCATCACAGCTTTCTTGTGGGAAAACAAGCCACCCCCGATAAAACGAAATCTACTGCAGCTAGCCACAACGAGCGGAGGCCTCGGACTCCTACACGTCGGAACTACCGCACGGCTTCTGGCCCTAAGGACTGCCAGGTATTTAGGCACCTCGGCCGATTATATAGGCAAGGGCCTAATGTGGTACTGGTGCAGCACCAATCGCAGTGTCCTAGATTGCAGTAGGTTACCTGGACCACACGCAGAATTCCCTTCCGAATTCTACAAGACTGCCGCAGTCACAAAGGCTATGTTAGAGAAAGAGGCCCCCGGCACGAACATAGACAAAGACTCACCAGCTAAGATCATCGAAACCATAACGGAAACTCAATTATCAACTGAAGACAAGGAAAAACTTGAAAACATAAAGGCAACCCAATCCAAAAAGATAAAACTTCCCAAAGAAGTCCAGGACTTCGAAGTTAAACGAAAATGGAAAGCACTCCCGACCCGGCAGAGATTACACAGACTGGGCATCGTTCCGAACGATCGTTGCCCCAACTGCAGCTACTCAGAAACCGTCGATCATGCGTTATTCGAGTGCGCCGCTGCAAAAGCTGTTTGGCGATTAGTACTACACACCTTCGGCGTACGACTGCAGGCCATGGCGCTGAAAACCAAAGGCAATTTCGCCAACTTAGTTTTTGTTTGTACAATGTACGCCTTGTGGAAACGTCGATGCCTCGCAGAGGTCAGGAGAGTGCCGGTAAGGGCAGCCTACCCCACCCTCCAGAAAATAAGCACGCTCCTATGGGAACACTTGAACGAGGAACTTAACGCAACAGGGGAGGAAAGTTTCCTCCGCCGCTGGCATACAAGATTTTTCATTCAAAAAAATGGACAACTCGCGTACCCGTTGTTGCCATATTAACGCCCCCCCCTTAGCACCCAACACATAACCAAACGCATTCTCAATATATATAAAAAAAATGTAGTAAATAACACAGTTTCAGTGTCACAACAACAGTTGCCCACAGAAATATGTATGGGAGACATAGTGCCCCAAGGTGTTTTGATACCCTCTTCCTCGTCTTCTATGCAAGTGTACGACCCTTTAGCAGACATAGCATTGTATAATGCAGCGTGATCTATCCTTTGTACAACGGTTCAGCAAAGGGCATCGGTTCCAAGCGCAACTACCAACTGTACCACAACATGTGTTCTGTACATTGTTAACCTGTGTTTGCTTGAATTGTTACGATGTATGAATAAAACCTTCCCTTGTTGTAGTATCTGTTCTTATCAGCTTAATATCTGATACGGGTTCTATATGGACCCACGATATTAAACCTATTTTTGGAAGTTGGCGGAGTGCTTGAAGCCTGCTTCACCTCCGCCGCAGGTCGGCCCGGTATTGCACTACCTCCGGGATCGGCGCCGCTCACTTAGGTGAGACTTCATTCAATCAAAATGAAGAGCACAAGCTCAACGCGAGCAGTGACTTGACACGCACCATTCCTATACTACACGCAACGATGCCGGTTCGCGGACCACGAGAGTAATTAAACTGCCACTCCATCTGTGTGTAGCGTCGCACTTGTTGCGTCGCAAATGGGACAGCCGCTCCAGCAAATTTCTAGTTATGGGCTTCGAGAAAAATTAATGAAAGCAAAAGAAAGAACCAGAATTCCTATTTGTCCGATGTCTCTGAATGATTGTCTCCTGTAAAGAGCCACTTGGGGGGATGGGGGGTAGGATTAGCCGTGGGGTTCGCAATCAATATGAATCCCACTCAAAGCCAACACTGGATTTTGGAGTTCACTATCGCTTGGATCCGTAAACCACCGCGGCCACGCAAGCTCGCCCTGCCGCCGAAATCCGCTGCCCAAGTGGAAGAAAGATTCCCTATGAAAGAAAAATAGAGTGCCCGATTTCTGGCAACTACTGTGCAGCCTTTGTGTACACATTTTCGCAGCAGTGGGACCGAGCGCCTCGAAAACAAACTTGTCGTATGCCCAAATGTGGCGAAATATATTCAAGGGTTAAAAGGTGCCTCATCTTTCTAACCTGTATGTTACGAAGACCTGTTGCTACCTTTTCATCATGAACATCATCATCATCATCATCCTGGCTACGCCCACTGCAGGGCAAAGGCATCTGCCATGATCCTCCAAGTACCCCGGTCAGGTGCCGATTGTCGCCATGTAGTCCCTAATCTAATCTGCCCTCCTAACTTTCTGCCACCCCCTGCTACGCTTCCCTCCTCTTGGAATTCAGTCTGTAACCCTTAATGGCCACCGGTTATCTTCCCCCCAGATTGCATGCCCTGCGCATGCCCATTTGTTTTTCCTGGTTTAAACTTTGGTGTCATTAACGAGCGTTTGTTCTCGCACACCCCAATCTGCTCTATTCCGATCCCCCCGTGACGCCACACCCATCATCCTTCTTTCCAGAGCCCGTTGCGTCGCCCTCAGTTACCCTTCGGTAATCCTCAAAGCTTTTTGTTGGGGCACTCGTGGCATCTTTCTCGTTTAATGAAGTCAAATTTTTTTCAGTTTTGGGGGAAAACTCAATGAGCTAGGCGCGATTGTGTCCCTGGCGCCGCTCTCAACAAGATGGCGGCGCCCATGCTTTTTGCCTGCAGGTTCGGCCCTACGCAGAACACGCCTGCCGGGCAGTGTAGCCACGTTGAAGGGGCAAAGCGTAGTGCAGTGAAGCGCTTGCTCGGGCGAAAAACGCAAATATGAGCCAAACAGGAATTTCCATTATTGGAAATTCCAGTTCAGTTTGCGCATTGCGTTCGCCTAAGGTAAAGAACACAAATGCGAGTGCCACAGCAGTCAAGTCAAAGCTTAGGATTGCGTATCATTTTTTTTTTTCTTTTCGTGCCTTTTACTCCTGGCCTGCGTGGCCCTAGCGCGCATGCACACGAAAGTAATGAAATGCTGAAAACACGAAATAATGCGGTGCGGCTGTATCATATCTATTTTGTGCGCTTTGTTCCTTGTGGACTACAGCGGTGTGCGTCATGAGAAAGTTTCGGTGCCCTTCTTGGGTGACCAGTGAAGCTATATTTAAAACCACATTGATTTGTACGGTTATTGCTACAAACTGCGTGTGGGTGTTTTTCTTTTTCGCTGCCAACGATGGGTTATCGCAACCGCGATCGGTTCTGCTGCTACGCTAGACGCGTGCTTGCCAACGGTTGGCTCTATACGCGACCCGCGACGCGTGGTCGGCACATTCAAGCAGTCAATTGCAAACCGTTCCAAGAAAAAGGATGTACTCCACTTGCCACCTAGTTCGACGATTGTACTTTCTGACCCTCGAGGAAGCGCCGCCATCCCACGTTTTCTATAATACGATAAGATTCAGAGCGACCGCGACCACTTGTCTTTGTCAATATCTCGGAAACGCTTTCTTTGTTTTCTTTTTTTTTTTTTTAAATCCAGATACTCAGACGCGCCCGTGTTCACGCGCACTTGTTCTCTCCGATAAGCAGGGAAGCTCGGTTGGGGTGGTGTCGGGCCTTGCGCATGCGCTGCTGAGCTCGTCGCTTCGCCGGCCGGTCGATGCTGGCGCGGTACTGGTAATGAACTTCGACGTGCATGGTGAAACGTCACTTTGTATTGCCACTGTAGACTAGCAATGCAATGTGTTTGCGAGCGATTGGATAAATGAGAAAGCGTGCACTGTCTACAGTTCATGCCCCTCTAGAGTAGTGGAAATGTTGCTCCAAGTGTTAGGTTTGTAATTTGCGCCTACGAACATGAACTAAACAAAGAAAATGGTCTGCAGCCGCCTTCGCTTCATAAAATTCCCGTACGAAGAAATTTCCGTGCGCGAATGAGAGAGCAAAAGAGAGAAACCATGTTAAGAAGAATGGCTGCCTTTTACGTGATCTCGCGCATGAAACCAAACGATAGATTAATTTTAGCCGTTCATTTTGATTTGCCGAATGTAAACCGGAACACTTTCTCCACGCGGTCTTCAGATTTGAATGGCAATCAATCACATCCTTTCTTTTTTTTTTTTTTTTTTCTGTTTCTTTCTATCTGGAACCGAAAGAATTCAGAACGCCATTTCAATCTTAGATTCGATTAGATATCGCGACTGGTATGCTGAAATATCACGCCTTATCTGGTGTTAACCTTCTTGATCACGGCAATAAAAAATCGCCAGTTCCCGAACTTTAATCGCGCCGAAGATGAACC